>NC_058080.1:755112694-755412694 GCF_014858855.1 Bufo gargarizans | reverse complement strand
AACAACACTGTGGAACAATTCCAAACAATATGGCTACCCTCGGATACATACCTGGCATCCCCCTAATTGTCTCCCCTCCCACCGTACCATCCCCACTCTTACTCCCCCCTGTGGCAGGCGCAGCACTATGAAGTTCCTTTTGCGCTGCGGCATTAGAAGAATGTTGATATCTCTGACTTTTAGTCTAACCAGACTGTCTGTTACTCTGTAATTCCTCTAGCGCCGTTCTATGGAAACAGTAGGATTAAAGAGCACACCAAATGCTTGAAATAACTTATTTATTAACTTCAACTTTTCTTCATATATAACACTGCCGCCTCCGCAGCAGATAGTCCATGTACATAACACTGTGTTGAAAAGATATCACAAAATGGCGGTATGATTAATATGGTGGTTCAACTGTTTAATCTTGTCATTCAACATAAAATGGTGGATATATTTCTTTCTTGAGTATCTGTACTCTCACTTTAAATTATTTAAGCACTTTATGATCTCTCTGAGGTATATCTGAGGTCTAACTAATAGTTCACTTGCTGAATTTGGTCGCAATTTGCAGTATGCAGTTAGCAGTAACTATTTGCAGATTGGTTGAGTATGATCTGGTATGGTTGTATGCAATTTGGATTGCAATATGTATTTTGAATTTGGATTGTGAACGTTGTAGTTTGCAATTGAATTTGTATGCTTGCAATTTCAATTTGGTGGAACTGTAAGTAAACATACATTAACTGGTTCAGTATACAGTTCTAATCACTATACTAACATTAGGAACATTATAGAACGGTTTTAAATACCTATTTTGGCCTTTGCTTCCATAAAAACACAGCTCTCAGTGGAATGAATGTCCCTTAAGCTCCTGTCTCTGGTGAATAATGATTCTAGCAGCTCCTGCTAGGGGAATTGCCAGACAGGCTGTGTGTGAGTCTGGCTGTGATTGGTGAAAACTCTTGCTGTGTGACAAGCTGACTGTGATTGGTTAAGACTTCAGACTAACAGATTAACACTATGCTTTCTGTTGTTTCTGCTGTGTCACTGAGCTTACCTTACATTACAAAATGAATCTTAAAGGGATATTATCTTTTTCTGCCTCTGTGAACACAAAATATAACACTTATATGACATCCAAAACATGATGTCACAGTAAATAACTCTGCTTTTGTCTTTAACACATAAACTTAGGAACTGTATAAAGGTTATTAGCAGGTCTAGCTGTATACACATATAAGTAATACTAGCAACCTAGGACAGGTCTTAGCTGGCTAGCTACACCCCCTTACCTGTTCCTTTCCTTTTGTGTCTTGTCAGTTGTCTTATCCCTAGTCCTAAGTTTTACGTGCTACATCTTTGGATATAATTATGGGACCTGTACTAATATACGTGATGTTCATTGTGTATGTTCCCATTTTGATGGTCTGCCAAATGACTCTGTATGAGCTATGTCGTACCATTTCATGTTTTTCCCTTTTCTTCCTTTCTGTATTAATGAAAATTTGCACGCTAGGGGTTAATATCTGATTGGTGACTGTTGGACACTTCAGATCCTCTCCGATCAGCTGCTCCTTGCAGCCTCCAGCGCTGGAACTAGCTCTGTGAATGGAACAGGAAGCACAGTGCCGTTCAAATTGTAGTGGCCGAGTTGAGTTACTGCAGATCATCTATCATTGAAGTTAGGGCTCATGCAGACAACCGTATGTATTTTGCACATACGGCCCACAAAAAAACCCGAAATGGACACTGAAAGACAATATGTTCGTGTGCATGAGCCCTTAAAGGGGTATTCTCAAGACTCTATTTCATACTTACCTGCTCCCGGTGCGCTGTCCACTTCCTGGTTTCGGCACTCGGCAGGGGGCGGGCTCCATCTTGATTGAAGTCTTCTCCCGGCCGGGCCGCGCGCTGTACTGAACGCGGACGCCGAGGCCACGCATGCGCCCTGGTGACTTCTTCCTGGCAAGTATACTATACTGGCCAGGAAGAAATCACCATAGCGCATGCGCGGCCTCGGCGTGCTCGTTCAGTACAGCGCGCGGCCGGCCGGGAGAAGAGAAGAAGTCGTCTGCGCACGCGCGGCCACCGCGAATCCTGAGAAGAGCGGTGGCCGTAACCAGGGGAGACTGAAGACAACAGTCAGGTAAGTATATGTTTATTTACTTCTAAGGGGTGGGAATTTGTTAATTAAATATATTTAGAAAAATGATCACTGTTAAATCATTAACAGATTTAACCCTTTCACCGATCCTGACATTGTGAACTAAGTATACAGACATGTAGAGCGGCGTCCGGGGATCTCACTGCACTTACTATTATCCCCGGGCGCCGCTCCGTTCTCCCGCTATGCCCTCCGGTATCTTCGGTCACTAAGTTATAGTAGGCGGAGTCTGCCCTTGTTCTGCTGTAGCGCTGGCCAATCGCATCGCAGAGCTCACAGCCTGGGAGAAAATAACCTCCCAGGCTGTGAGCTCTGCGCTGCGATTGGCCAGCGCTACAGCAGAACAAGGGCAGACTCCGCCTACTATAACTTAGTGACCGAAATCTCCGCCTACCATAACTTAGTGACCGAAGATACCGGAGGGCATAGCGGGAGAACGGAGCGGCGCCCGGGGATAATAGTAAGTGCAGCGAGATCCCCGGGCGCCGCTCTCCATGTCTGTATACTTAGTTCACAATTTCAGGATCGGTGAAAGGTCCTAATACCCCTTTAATGGGAGCTGACCTGCAGTAACCAGGCACAGCCACTACACTTCGAATGGCGCTGTGCTTCCTTTCCCATTCAAAGTGCTAGTTCCAGCGCTGGAGGCTGCAGGGAACAGCTGATCGGTGGGGGTGCTGGATGGTGGGCCCTCAGTGACCGGATATTGAAGACCTTTCCTGAGGGTAGAACATCAATATCATGAGACTGGAAAACCCCTATAATTTTATTGGCAATGTTAAAAAAAGAAGCTGGATCTGTGAACGAGTCCTGAAGAGGAAATTTTGCAGGTGGGGAAAAATGGCAGTGCGTCTTATAAAGCAAAACCTAATGAGAGCTTCTATTATGGACATTGCACTTCTAAATGTCCACGACACTTGTAATCAGATTGCAAGTGATTGTTCGTTTGGGGCCACGTTCACACATGAATAATTACAGTACACGTGAATGAGGATCTACAAAAATGAAGAATCCACAGGACGTCCTATTTGTCACACATTTTGCAGTGAATTTGCTGCAGCTTTAGCAGTGTCTGAATACTGCCCTAATATTTTATTACATGTGAAACATGCAGTTATCATATGAATACAGACATGTTTAATTCTCTGGTGATGCTTCAAGAAGCATCTGCTGAGATAAGAGGGGAATTGCTGAGCCTGATAAAGGGTGGCACTCAGCTTCTCCATAGATTGTGCTGTATGTCAGTCCTAAGATTACAACTTCTCCTGGATAGTCAGCAATTAATGTTACCACATCCTTTCTATCTCCTACTGAGTACATACTGGTTTAAAAGCTGAGATGGCGACTACCAGAAGTTTATGCAGTGTGTAGTCCATGGCGGTGTATGACCTTATAGGAGGCATCGATGAACCATTACATCATTTATGTGACTCAACACGATTGTACCCAAAAGACTGCAGCTCTGATGTGATCGGACATTTCTGCAGTTCAAGAGCCACGTTTACATAGGCCTGGATCTAGAAGTTGTTGTCGCAAACCGACATTTCTGATGTGATGCGGTGTCCTAATTTTTTGAAATTTAATGAGTCGGCTCGGGAGGTCACGATATAGAGACACATGCAAAAGTGTGTTTCTCACAATGGCCTCTTTTATTGCAATGAGCAATGCACGTATTTATACACAGACCGACACAATAGAATCTGTCCTATTGTACACAAGATTCCAGTTTCTATGTTTGGTTTTCTGATAAGAAGAAGAATGGTCAGCATAGGGGGAGTAGGGGCCCACTGTGGAATTTGTACTCTTGCCTCCCAGAAGCTAAATCCCCCTCTTGTGTAAGCGCAGGTTAAACATAGATACAAGAAGAATATGTATACAAAATGGACGCCTTATAATTTCCCTCACCAATCCCCCATTTTGTGAATAATTTCAGGTATTGCTCGGGAGGAACATTGACATATGCTGATCACACATCCAGGACTTGCTACCTCTTCACCTGATTCCCTCCTGAGCATCCTGCAAATTACATCACAATTACACATGCTGGATCTTTCCAGTGGGAGATCTTGCTTGATGGAATATCCAGGTTTAACTCTTAAAAATGATGACTATACTGTCTGGGAACCATACCTCTTGAACTATACTTTGAAACCAGTTTGCCGGATTTAAAAAAATGAAAATGTATTCCCTCACCAGGAATCTTTGGCATTATCATGCTCTTCAAGCCATTAATCTCGCATTTCCTTGACAACTTTGATTTGGGCCCTAACCTGGAGATTTCCCTGTGGGTCAATATAGTGGCAGCAGGTCGGCCTAATAATTTTGCAGATACCCCCATCTTTTGCTGTCACATAATCTAGCACTATTGTGTGTTGATTAGTTACTAATATAAGCTGAGCCTGTACAGTACTACAGTCATGGCCAAAAGTTTTGAGAATTACATAAATATTGGAAATTGGAAAAGTTGCTGCTTAAGTTTTTATAATAGCAATTTGCATATACTCCAGAATGTTATGAAGAGTGATCAGATGAATTGCATAGTCCTTCTTTGCCATGAAAATTAATTTAATCCCAAAAAACCTTTCCACTGCATTTCATTGCTGTCATTAAAGGACCTGCTGAGATCATTTCAGTAATCATCTTGTTAACTCAGGTGAGAATGTTGACGAGCACAAGGCTGGAGATCATTATGTCAGGCTGATTGGGGTAAAATGGCAGACTTGACCTGTTAAAAGGAGGGTGATGCTTGAAATCATTGTTCTTCCATTGTTAACCATGGTGACCTGCAAAGATACGCGTGCAGCCATCATTGCGTTGCATAAAAATGGCTTCACAGGCAAGGATATTGTGGCTACTAAGATTGCACCTCAATCAACAATTTATAGGATCATCAAGAACTTCAAGGAAAGAGGTTCAATTCTTGTTAAGAAGGCTTCAGGGCGTCCAAGAAAGTCCAGCAAGCGCCAGGATCATCTCCTAAAGAGGATTCAGCTGCGGGATCGGAGTGCCACCAGTGCAGAGCTTGCTCAGGAATGGCAGCAGGCAGGTGTGAGCGCATCTGCACGCACAGTGAGGCGAAGACTTTTGGAAGATGGCCTGGTGTCAAGAAGGGCAGTAAAGAAGCCACTTCTCTCCAAAAAAACATCAGGGACAGATTGATCTTCTGCAGAAAATATGGTGAATGGACTGCTGAGGACTGGGGCAAAGTCATATTCTCAGATGAAGCCTCTTTCCGATTGTTTGGGGCATCAAAAAGGCGAAAAAGGCTTGTCCGGAGAAGAAAAGGTGAGCGCTACCATCAGTCCTGTGTCATGCCAACAGTAAAGCATCCTGAGACCATTCATGTGTGGGGTTGCTTCTCATCCAAGGAAGTGGGCTCACTCACAATTTTGCCCCAAAACACAGCCATTAATAAAGAATGGCACCAAAACACCCCCCAACAGCAACTTCTTCCAACAATCCAACAACAGTTTGGTGAAGAACAATGCATTTTCCAGCACGATGGAGCACCGTGCCATAAGGCAGAAGTGATAACTAAGTGGCTCGGTGACCAAAACGTTGACATTTTGGGTCCATGGACTGAAAACTCCCCAGATCTTAATCCCATTGAGAACTTGTGGTCAATCCTCAAGAGGCGGGTGGACAAACAAAAACCCACTAATTCTGACAAACTCCAAGAAGTGATTATAAAAGAATGGGTTGCTATCAGTCAGGAATTGGCCCAGAAGTTGATTGAGAGCATGCCCAGTCAAATTGCAGAAGTCCTGAAAAAGAAGGGCCAACACTGCAAATACTGACTCTTTGCATAAATGTCATGTAATTGTCGATAAAAGCCTTTGAAACGTGTGAAGTGCGTGTAATTATATTTCACTACATCACAGAAACAACTGAAACAAAGATCTAAAAGCAGTTTAGCAGCAAACTTTGTGAAAACTAATATTTGTGTCATTCTCAAAACATTTGGCCACGACTGTAGTCTGATTGAGCATCCCTTAAAAACCTCGCAAATGTGATCATCTAAGTAATCTGTTGCTTCCACTAATCTGTCCCATATCTGCATCACCATAGGATATAATAATAGTGTACAGACAAGTCTATTTGCCTCCCCTATCGACACTACAATTGGCCTCCCGCTTGGTCTAGGGTGATTATCAGCTGCCCTCTTATATAGGGTGTGCTTGGGGACCGCATACTTTATCATGTGGTAACATAAAAGTGGCAGGTGTCAGTTGGACCAGGGTGCATGTTCCAGAGGCCCCAGGAGGGATCCACTTGTAGGCTGCGACTCCACAGGCAAAGGAAAGGTCATCAGTCATCTCCCATACTACCACAACAAATTGACAGTAGTAATTTAAACCTGGTTCTATTATGGCCCCCTTATTGTAACCCCTGCAGTTACCTTCACTGCCTAGTTGTGTTCCCATGACTAGTTGTGGAGAGTCCTGACTAGCCCCTGCATATTGCTTCGGTCTGTGCCTATCCCTTCTAAAAGTTCAAATGAGACCTGGATAGTGAACCCCAATTCTCCCAAATGAAGTCATGGCACCTTTTTTCTAGCTCACTTCTGTCCATTAAAATCCCACACCCGTACTGTTTCATCCTTCTAAACAGTGACATTTGCTTGCCACCAAGGGGCCTCTACCCACCCAGCTATAGGAAGGGCCACTACTGTGGAGTTATATTTTTGGCCATCCTGTTCCTCTCTCCTCTTTGAGACAAACTGCCAGCAAAACATATGGGCGAGTTCATAAAAAGTCTAAGGAATTGCAAGAAAAGGCATAGTCCTTGAGCTCACAGGGCTGTGAGTACCAATCCAGGAATTCCTAAGATTAGTATCATTCAAGTCTCTATGCAATATTTGGTGATATTTAAGGAATTTATTGTCCCAGTCCCACTTCAGCATTTCATTAAGAGTCTATATTCTTGGCACCAAGATCAATAGTCACACTAGGGGAATGAGAGGCATCATCTCTTCCAGTCTCAACACTCCAAAAGTTCTTGAAATGCATAGACCCAATCTGTTTACTTTTAGTGGCAATTGTGAAGAAGACTTGGAAGGATTCATCAAATTGGGGGTCGAGGCTTTTCCTGGCGCGTCTCCTCAGGACCACCCAGCATCCTGGTTCCAAAGAGTGTCTCTCTTCAGGACTATTGGGATATGAAATAGATGCAAACACCTGTTTATGTACCTTATTTAAATGTGCCTGTAGGGCCTGCACATACTCCAACAAGGGACTGTGTTTCATGGCCAATACTTTTGGATAATACAGGCCAGTACGATGGGCAGACCCAGAGAGGATTTCATAAGGGGGCAATCCAGTTTTTCTACATGGAGTGTACCTGATTGAGAACAAGGCTACATGTAAACAGTCAAGCTGTCAACCCAATTCTTCCCTGTCTCCTCCATGGCTTTTTAAATTTTCAATTTAAGTGTGACATTTGTTCCTTCGACTTTTTCCTGAGTTTGGTGGGTGGTATGAAACATGGAATGCTTGTTGGATACCTAAGGCCTCTGTCACTGCTTTCATTAGTTCCCCTGTGAAGTGTGTAGCCCAGTCAATTTATATTACTTCCGGGACCCAATATCCACACACTACTTCCTTGAGCAGTTTCTGAGCGGTGGCTTTTGCAGTAGCATGTGTCACCAGCCAGGCTTCAGGCCATCCAGAAAACAAGTCTACTCAGACCAAGACATACAGTACACGTAATTACCCACCTTAGGTAGCTGTATGTAGTCCACCTGCAATCTCTGAAACGGGTAATCTGATCTTGTGGCGCTCTTCTTGGGTACTCGGGTAGGCTTACCAGGGTTATGCCTTGCACATGTAAGGCATCCCTATACAACTTTTTCTCAGTCTCATTCTGAAACCCAGGGACAAACTAGTTCTGTAACTGAAGTTATGAAGTTATGGACCACTGACTGGGACAAGACGGCCATCAGGGAAAACAAACCACTGGGCAGACAGACCTTAGTGCGTATACGCCAGGACCCTCCTTCTCCTTGTATGGCACCTCCCTCCATCCATACTTATGAGGGGATATATGGTTCTGGAGGGTCTATAGCAGTTCTATTTCTACTGCAGGCATGGCCGATGGGGCAGTTACCTTCAAGGGGAGTAATGCTGCCTTTCTGGCCGCCTGATCTGACAATATATCCATCAGAGTTTCAGTGGGTCTGCTCTTTGGTGTATGCTGACACCTTCACCACGGCTGTCCTTCTATGTAATATCAGTCCAATAACTGTCGTACAACCTCAGCATTGTAAGTTTACCTACAGAGCTCAAGAAACTGCAGCTCCGCCAAATGGCTCCAAAGTCATGTGCTACACCAAACGCGTACCTCAAGTCCATATGGATGTTCACCTCTTTTCCCATACCAAGATTACACATTGCAGTGATTGCCTTCAGCTCCACGTCTTGTGTTAGGCAACTAGAAGGGAGTGGTTTCTGTATCACTGCCTCACCATTTTGGACTACGGCATACCCGGTGACAAATTTTCCTTGGTCTTTGTCCCATGATATCGAGCCATCTATGAAATACTCAGCAGAAGGGTTATTGAGTGGTACACCAGGAATGTTTTCAACCCCCTGTTTTCATACCTATCAATACAATCATATTAGTGTGTCATGTTAGCTGGGCATTCCTCACTGACTAATTGGAAAATTAGAGACTGGATTTCACCTTGTTCTTTGCTTTCTCCAAGCCCCTCCCCTTTTCCAAACACAAGAGCAGCAAAGTGGTTGGATTTAGAATATTGCAACGCTTAGCCCTCTTTCACACTTGCGTTGTCCGGATCCGTCGTGTACTCTATTTGCCGGAATTACACGCCGGATCCGGAAAAACGCAAGTGAACTGAAAGCATTTGAAGACGGATCCGTCTTCAAAATGCGTTCAGTGTTACTATGGCAGCCAGGACGCTATTAAAGTCCTGGTTGCCATAGTAGTAGTGGGGAGCGGGGGAGCAGCATACTTACCATCCGTGCGGCTCCCGGGGCGCTCCAGAATGACGTCAGAGCGCCCCATGCGCATGGATGACGTGTCCATGCGATCACGTCATCCATGCGCGTGGGGCGCTCTGACGTCACTCTGGAGCGCCCCGGGAGCCGCACGGACAGTAAGTATACTGCTCCCCCGCTCCCCACTACACTTTACCATGGCTGCCAGGACTTTAGCGTCCCAGCAGCCATGGTAACCATTCAGAAAAAGCTAAATGTCGGATCCGGTAATGCGCCGAAACGACGTTTAGCTTAAGGCCGGATCCGGATTAATGCCTTTCAATGGGCATTAATTCCGGATCCGGCCTTGCGGCAAGTGTTCAGGATTTTTGGCCGGAGCAAAAAGCGCAGCATGCTGCAGTATTTTCTCCGGCCAAAAAACGTTCCGTTCCGGAACTGAAGACGTCCTGATGCATCCTGAACGTATTTCTCTCCATTCAGAATGCATTAGGATAAAACTGATCAGGATTCTTGCGGCATAGAGCCCCGACGACGGAACTCTATGCCGGAAGACAAGAACGCAGGTGTGAAAGAGCCCTTAACTAGATTGGAGGGTAAGAGAAGTTAAACCTCATATCTGATTAATCTAATCTTGGAAAGGTGTCTGGGCTAGCTGTAGCCAGGTGTCTGTTTTGGTAAAAATTCCAACACCGCATGGGGCACTTGCAGCTTTTTAACAGGTTCAGGTTCAGCCACAACTGTTCATGCACAAACATAGATCCTATGGTTACAGGGTACAGAACCACTGAGTAACACCCCGACAGACTATGCCTGCCTCTATGGTCTTAGGCAAGGACTCTACTAGCTTGCCCTGCTTGTTCATGGCAAAATAACACAAAAGTAATGGATGCCTAGTTCAAAGGGGAGCAATCAATGCACATTTCAGGTTATAAAAGGTTATAAAAGGCATCTATTGCCTCTGCAATTATGTTGGTACAACATGGGCCATTGTACTAGAAGCACAAGATCCAGAGGCAACAATATTTGGAAAGAAAAGGGATGAAAATGAGCTCTTAATAAGTTCCTCCTCTGATGCCACCAGATGTAAGACAGCTATCCTATAAGTCAATGTTTAACCCTTTAAATTGGCCTTGAGACATGACTCGGATATTCAAAGAAAGCCGTGACCATGTGGTTGGAACAAATATTGCACTTTTATTAGTTTGTGCTAAAAACAACAATTAATAAAGCAATAAGACAGATAAAACGGCAATTACATAGAGTATACTGTTATCATAACAACCAGGCTAAGTGGCAAACTTCCATATAATAAAATACTGACAGTATTCGATAAAACACTGACTCAATGGTTGTTTGCTAACAATATTCGACTGGATATTCAATAAAACACAAGAAATAAATGACAATATTCGATAAAACGCTGATTTAAGAAATGAATACTAGCAATATTCGGCAAGATATTCGATAATCCTCGATATAATAGTCGGCCCAATGTTCATATATAATGAGCAGCCCTGAAAAAAGTCATTGAGTATCGATCAAATTTCGAGACCAAGACCAATATTCATATGTTAGGTGTCCCACACCTGAATGCAGCGGCGTCCCGCTACTGAATTACTTGCAAGTAAGTATTACCTTTTAATCGACTGAAGTTTCGTCCAGGCCTCGAAGTGTTGTCACTCCCCAAATGTGCCTCTATTGATACAGCACTATTTTATCAGGAGGTACTTGCTGAAGACGGCTCTGTTGGTGGATTTAACGTCACCACTTGGGCCAATGGATCCTGGCCTTCTGATGAAGATTCCACAGTGATGGTATATTGGAAACTTTCGTCGATAAACAGCTCCCCTCTGGTCAATTGATAGTCGATAGTTGGTTCTGGGTCTTTCAGTACAAAAATGGGGGATCTAGCACCTCATCTGCAGACAGCTGTTTCGGGGTGATTGGCTCTCAAACCAATTTAAGGCGCTCTTTCTCCAAGGAGAGATTGTCACAACCAGACAGCTGAGAAGCTCTGACAGAGGCCTTTCAGAACCTCCTCCTTGAGTTCTCTTTGTTGTGCTGTTCAGTTCCTCATCTCGTTAGCCTCTCTCAGCTGTCATGGAGTTGGACTGATTGCTTCCCTTTAAATCCCTCCCCATGGTGCATTACTGGGCGGCTTATACTTCCTCTTGGAGTGTGTGTGCATGCTGATCTTGTTTTCCAGTCTGCTACAAAGTTAAGTGCTGAACTTTTATCTGTTATTTTCTGTTTGCTGGATCCCAGGTGACCCTGACTCCCTCCGTGTCTGGAGTAGGGAGCCGGTGGTCGTGTCCCCTCACTATTGTAGGGTGTTCAGGGGTTATATAGTCGAGGTACGTGGATATGCAAACCTCCACCTTTCGGATCTTTGCATAGGCTGAGCAGCCAGGGATAGTCTCAGGTCTTGTGCAGGGGTCTCCCTTTTGGTTCCTTAGCTTTGGATCCACTCAGTCATATATGCATGTTGCTTTGTCTTGTTTCCTGTACACCGTCCGTGACAGAGATAGTACCCCCAAATTTTTTGGGCATTACACAAGGTCCACACAGACATAACAAGGAAAGACACAACATTCAACGTAGAACAGACATAGAAACATCATCTGAGGACAGACACAAAGAAACAATTCCAATACATTAACACACACAATTTCCTCTAACTAACAACAATCAAAAGGTTTTCCTGGAGCTCCATACACATTATATAAAAACACATAAAACACACGTGATTATTAACTGTCTCTAAACACTCAGTGTCTTATCAACCACTCACATTCGGCCTTGACTACAAACTTCACACACTCAAACAATTTATTTATGTCGACAACACTACACTTTCCATTATCCCTTTTCAGGGTCCTGAAGTCACTCCACTTACAGCTACTCACCCCCACAGTCTCCCTTCATACAAGTACCCAGCTTTCCTGTAACTCAACAATCCATTCACACACAGATATTCAGGGAGAAATATACATATTAAAAACATATTAAAAACACAATTTCTGGCTTATAATAAATATTCTTCCCATCTTCTCTCCTACAAACAGAAACATAAAACAGATACAAATCAAATCATTCAAGACAAAACCTTAAAAAAATACATATAAACAGGATAAACAAAATGAATACAATGCCACGTGGACTTACTGATATACAGTATATAAGGGATATCCCAAACTATATACAAACATCATCATTAAAAATTATTTGTTAGTTAGGTATACATATAAAAGTACAGTCCTCTCTTTTTTTTTTTTTTTATTTTTTTTTTTACATGTTGCACATTTCCCTTAAAAAGAATTAGAAATTGGGAAAGAAATAATCAATCTCTACTCATTCTTCCTGTTTACACTCTATAGTAAACAAAATGAAGACAATTTATAGCCATCACTTCAAGCCTCAGCTTAATCATTTCATTCCCTTTACATCCACCTTTCCTACTCTCTCTTAATATTTTGTCTGGCAGTATTCATGTTTCCATCCCCGGACTTACTTCATGTGGTCCCCATGGTCTGTCTCAGTCCAATCCTAGGATTTGGGTCTGGCTCACAAGGCACTTTAACACCCCAAATCCTAAATTACATAATTTGCCAGCCGGGCTTCCCCTAGGTCCTCCTCCCTCAGATTATAATCCTTCTGGTACACCTAGTCAAAACGAACTCTAGGTCCTCCTCCCTCAGACAGTCCTTCTGGTACACCTAGTCCAAACGTACTCTAGGTCCTTCTCCCTCAGACAGTCCTTCTGGCACACCTATTCCAGGTCCTCCTCCCTCAGACAGTCCTTCTGGTACACCTATTCCAGGTCCTCCTCCCTCAGACAGTCTTTCTGGTACACCTAGTCCAAACATACTCTAGGTCCTCCTCCCTCAGACAGTCCTTCTGGTACACCTATTCCAGGTCCTCCTCCCTCAGACAGTCCTTCTGGTACACCTATTCCAGGTCCTCCTCCCTCAGACAGTCTTTCTGGTACACCTATTCCAGGTCCTCCTCCCTCAGACAGTCCTTCTGGTACACCTATTCCAGGTCCTCCTCCCTCAGACAGTCCTTCTGGTACACCTATTCCAGGTCCTCTTCCCTCAGACAGTCCTTCTGGTACACCTATTCCAGGTCCTCCTCCCTCAGACAGTCCTTCTGGTACACCTATTCCAGGTCCTCCTCCCTCAGACAGTCCTTCTGGTACACCTAGTCAGGGCTTACGCACAGACCACTTTGGGGACCCACCAAGTCTCTTAACTTTAGTACGGAATGTCCCTTTAATTTTTCCAGCCAGACAACAAAATTATCAGTACATACTACACTACGTGCAGAATTATTAGGCAAATGAGTATTTTGACCACATCATCCTCTTTATGCATGTTGTCTTACTCCAAGCTGTATAGGCTCAAAAGCCTACTACCAATTAAGCATATTAGGTGATGTGCATCTCTGTAATGAGAAGGGGTGTGGTCTAATGACATCAACACCCTATATCAGGTGTGCATAATTATTAGGCAACTTCCTTTCCTTTGGCAAAATGGGTCAAAAGAAGGACTTGACAGGCTCAGAAAAGTCAAAAATAGTGAGATATCTTGCAGAGGGATGCAGCACTCTTAAAATTGCAAAGCTTCTGAAGCGTGATCATCGAACAATCAAGCGTTTCATTCAAAATAGTCAACAGGGTCGCAAGAAGCGTGTGGAAAAACCAAGGCGCAAAATAACTGCCCATGAACTGAGAAAAGTCAAGCGTGCAGCTGCCAAGATGCCACTTGCCACCAGTTTGGCCATATTTCAGAGCTGCAACATCACTGGAGTGCCCAAAAGCACAAGGTGTGCAATACTCAGAGACATGGCCAAGGTAAGAAAGGCTGAAAGACGACCACCACTGAACAAGACACACAAGCTAAAAAGTCAAGACTGGGCCAAGAAATATCTCAAGACTGATTTTTCTAAGGTTTTATGGACTGATGAAATGAGAGTGAGTCTTGATGGGCCAGATGGCTGGATTGGTAAAGGGCAGAGAGCTCCAGTCCGACTCAGACGCCAGCAAGGTGGAGGTGGAGTACTGGTTTGAGCTGGTATCATCAAAGATGAGCTTGTGGGGCCTTTTTGGGTTGAGGATGGAGTCAAGCTCAACTCCCAGTCCTACTGCCAGTTTCTGGAAGACACCTTCTGGTACAGGAAGAAGTCTGCAAGGTAAGAAAAACATGATTTTCATGCAGGACAATGCTCCATCACACGCGTCCAAGTACTCCACAACGTGGCTGGCAAGAAAGGGTATAAAAGAAGAAAATCTAATGACATGGCCTCCTTGTTCACCTGATCTGAACCCCATTGAGAACCTGTGGTCCATCATCAAATGTGAGATTTACAAGGAGGGAAAACAGTACACCTCTCTGAACAGTGTCTGGGAGGCTGTGGTTGCTGCTGCACGCAATGTTGATGGTGAACAGATCAAAACACTGACAGAATCCATGGATGGCAGGCTTTTGAGTGTCCTTGCAAAGAAAGGTGGCTATATTGGTCACTGATTTGTTTTTGTTTTGTTTTTGAATGTCAGAAATGTATATTTGTGAATGTTGAGATGTTATATTGGTTTCACTGGTAAAAATAAATAATTGAAATGGGTATATATTTGTTTTCTGTTAAGTTGCCTAATAATTATGTACAGTAATAGTCACCTGCACACACAGATATCCCCCTAAAATAGCTAAAACTAAAAACAAACTAAAAACTACTTCCAAAAATATTCAGCTTTGATATTATGGGTTTTTTGGGTTCATTGAGAACATGGTTGTTGTTCAATAATAAAATTAATCCTCAAAAATACAACTTGCCTAATAATTCTGCACTCCCTGTATACTATAGTGACTGTCTATACTTCCTATATTACTATTTCTATCCTTACTTCTATATCTTCGTGGGGATGTTTTACAATCTGCAGAATCTAGTCTTACAGTTTTGCTCTCTGATTTGGGAATCCCTCTCTTTACCAAACATACACAACTCTCACTCCTATTCTTTCGGGTTGTACCCTAACTGCTATGCTGGATCCCCTAGATTTATTCACTCATGCGCCACGTGATGAGTCTATGGTGTGTTCAGGATAAAGTCTCTTTTGACACCCTTCTTCGTAGAAGGTTCCCTTATCAATTACCAAAGATTTCACCAAGTCCCCAGAGTACTTTTCCACCATGGAAATTTCCTACTGGTTATATTTCTCACACACATCCTTAAGGGAGACAGACTTATCTTGTCACATACAAGACGTCACACCTACTGGAATCCCTCGTCAATCAGGGACATATTATTTTGCACCTCATAGATCATTCACACTCGTACACCTTCACATTGAGGGATTCTCATAGAACAACATGCAGTCTATATCTTTTCAAATGGAGATTACCTGACCTTATAGATTTCTTTACCACTATCACATTGCAACCCACTAACAAGATGAAGAATTCCCTACTTACATTACTATGTATCGCTCTAACAGATGTCTTACAAACTGACAGTAATGTATAATGCATACAGTTGGGTTGGTAATTCTGTTATGAGGCTACAATGCTCGCTGCACCCCTGGAACGCCCAGAGCCGCTTACCAAAATGTAGCCGTGTGACACCCAGACCGGTTACTCAAAAGTAAACCCCGGCGTCCGTAGATTGTTTCAACTACAGACTTAACAATGTTAGTACATAACTGACTGCACTGCACGCTACACTTGGGGAACGCCCCAAGCCACTTACCAAAACGCAGTCGTGAGACATGATACCAGTTTCCCGTGACAAACCCTGGTCTGTGGAAACTGTCTCAACTCCACATTGGCAGCATAGCATTAAACCAACATCACATCAATATCACAGTTCTGTGGACAGGACAATTATAACTTGTAAGACTCACCCAGATCTTAGCAGTCAACACAGGGAGGGACAGAGGGTCATTTTGTAAGAATAACATTTCTTACCGTGCAGCTGCTTTATGGTCTGTCCGTCCCGGTGGAGCACATGCCGTTGTTGATCCGAATGGCCTTACTAGATGTCCTGTCCCTGTTCAGGCGCCATTTTCTGTTGTCGCAAACCAAAATCTCTGATGTGATGCGGTGTCCTAACTTTTCTGAAATTGAGTGAGCCGGCTCGGGAGGTCACAACACAGAGACACATGTAAAAGTGTGTTTCTCATAATGGCCTCTTTTATTGCAATGAGCAATGCACGTATTTATACACAGACCGACACAATAGAATCTGTCCTATTGTACACAAGATTTGAGTTTCTATGTTTGGTTTTCTGATAAGAAGAAGAATGGTCAGCATAGGGGGAGTAGGGGCCCACTGTGGAATTTGTACTCTTGCCTCCCAGGGCTAAATCCCCTCTTGTGTAAGCGCAGGTTGAACATACAGTACAGACCAAAAGTTTGGACACCTTCTCATTCAAAGAGTTTTCTTTATTTTCATGACTATGAAAATTTTTGATTCACACTGAAGGCATCAGAACTATGAATTAACTCATGTGGAATTATATACATAACAAAAAAGTGTGAAACAACTGAAAATATGTCATATTCTAGGTTCTTCAAAGTAGCCACCTTTTGCTTTGATTACTGCTTTCCACACTCTTGGCATTCTCTTGATGAGCTTCAAGAGGTAGTCACCTGAAATGGTTTTCACTTTACAGGTGTGCCCTGTCAGGTTTAATAAGTGGGATTTCTTGCCTTATAAATGGGGTTGGGACCATCATTTGCATTGTGGAGAATTCAGGTGGATACACAGCTGATAGTCCTACTGAATAGACTGTTCGAATTTGTATTATGGCAAGAAAAAAGCAGCTAAGTAAAGAAAAGCGAGTGGCCATCATTACTTTAAGAAATGAAGGTCAGTCAGTCCGAAAAATTGGGAAAACTTTGAAAGTGTCCCCAAGTGCAGTCACAAAAACCATCAAGCGCTACAAAGAAACTGGCTCACATGCGGACCGCCCCAGGAAAGGAAGACCAAGAGTCACCTCTGCTGCGGAGGATAAGTTCATCCGAGTCACCAGCCTCAGAAATCGCAGGTTAACAGCAGCTCAGATTAGAGACCAGGTCAATGCCACACAGAGTTCTAGCAGCAGACACATCTCTAGAACAACTGTTAAGAGGAGACTGTGTGAATCAGGCCTTCATGGTAGAATATCTGCTAGGAAACCACTGCTGAGGACAGGCAACAAGCAGAAGAGACTTGTTTGGGCTAAAGAACACAAGGAATGGACATTAGACCAGTGGAAATCTGTGCTTTGGTCTCATGAGTCCAAATTTGAGATCTTTGGTTCCAACCACCGTGTCTTTGTACTGACGCAGAAAAGGTGAACGGACGGACTCTACATTCCTGGTTCCCACCGTGAAGCATGGAGCAGGAGGTGTGATGGTGTGGGGGTGCTTTGGTGGTGACACTGTTGGGGATTTATTCAAAATTGAAGGCATACTGAACCAGCATGGCTACCACAGCATCTTGCAGCGGCATGCTATTCCATCTGGTTTGCGTTTAGTTGGACTATCATTTATTTTTTAACAGGACAATGACCCCAAACACACCTCCAGGCTGTGTAAGGGCTATTTGCCCATGAAGAAGAGTGATGGGGTGCTGTGCCAGATGACCTGGCCTCCACAGTCACCGGACCTGAACCCAATCGAGATGGTTTGGGGTGAGCTGGACCGCAGAGTGAAGGCAAAAGGGCCAACAAGTGCTAAGCATCTCTGGGAACTCCTTCAAGACTGTTGGAAGACCATTTCAGGTGACTACCTCTTGAAGCTCATCAAGAGAATGCCAAGAGTGTGCTAAGCAGTAATCAAAGCAAAAGGTGGCTACTTTGAAGAACCTAGAATATGACATATTTTCAGTTGTTTCACACTTTTTTGTTATGTATATAATTCCACATGTGTTAATTCATAGTTTTGATGCCTTCAGTATGAATCTACAATTTTCATAGTCATGAAAATAAAGAAAACTCTTTGAATGAGAAGGTGTGTCCAAACATTTGGTCTGTACTGTAGATACAATATGAATATGTATACAAAATGGACGCCTTATAATTTTCCTCACAAAGTATACTCTCTTCCACCACCTAAGGCTGGCGTTGCTTCACTGTGGGCCTCTTCCTCCTGCATAGACCCGAAATGCCTGTAACCCAACCATCTTTGCCCTGTGTTTTGTGTCTGACCTGGCCAGCATCACAGGGTTGTGCTCAACACCCAACCAACCCCAGTCCTACATATCAGGTCCCCATTCCTTTGCCAAGAACACCACACGGCAATACTTCCATGCCAACATGTTCTATAACACATGGTTCCCAACATAAGTGACAAAAAAACACCTCCTGCAAAATGGCAGACAGAACGCTATAGTTAGGAGACCGGTGCCAATGATCTGCCACCCAAGTTGACAATTTCCATGGCCACAAGTGGCACCACTTTACCTAAGGAATAGCAGTAAAATAAATGGAATATGGCCACGGCAATAGATGACCTGTCAAGAAGCAAATTCTAACTGCCGCAATGGAGGAGAGGCGCTTGACGTGTTCAAAGAAACATCAAGAGTGGACAGTGAAATAAAAATATTTTTTTGTGACAAAACTCACTTTTAAATGCAATGGCATAGATAAAACATGGATTAAGGACTTCCGGTTCCGGCGCTGGTATGAGGATATGTGCTTAGTGGAGCGCCGCTACTCTCCCCGACAATAGTGCTCTCCGATCGCCGCCCACGGGCTCTAATACCCACACATAGTGTGGAGAAAACCACAACAACAGATTTACTGCATGGAGAGGTACTTACTGCGGAGTGGAAAGAAACCGGGTGACGGCGACGAGTCACAGCTCGAGCAGCCAGAGCACGAGGCCAAAATGGCGACTGAGAAGGGAAAGGCGCAGCACAGCGCTCAGAACTAACAACTACCAGCCTCACAGGAGGATTTATTTGGACCAACTCCACTTTCGGCAACAGATCTTAAGCGACTGGCAATTGAAGTGGCAGCTCATCTAGCGCCAGATCTCAAAACTACACTCGCAGCAACCACACAAGAGTCGCTTACAGAGCTGCAAGAAGCGTATAACCAGCAGGGATATCGCATCGATGAATTCGAGCAGCGAACTTCTTGCGTGGAAGACGACCTGAGCGGCACCCACACAAAGATTGCGAAACTACAACGGACGGTGAGTGAGTTAAGGATTTGGTTGACGACCTTGAGAATCGCTCCCGCCGCAGTAATCTCAGATTAGTGGGGTTGCCTGAAGATATATCGGGGTCAGATCTTAGATCCATATGTGAATCTGAGCTTCCTAGAGCACTTGGCTTGTCCATTCCCCGTAAAGTAGAAAGGTTGCATAGATTGGGATCGATACAAAGCCAGTCAACAGGACCCAAAGATCGTGCGGATCGCCCTCTGAGAGGAAGACAAGTCATTATGAAGTTCTTGGACTTCACTGATAAAGAGTACATAATACGTGCCTTTAGGGCCCGCAAGGAGCCGCTGACATACAGGATTCACAAAATATTGCTGTTTAATGACTATTCTGCTGCGATTACAAAAAAAACGAAGAAGCTTCAGCGAAATATTATATCAGCGGAATATAAGATACTGTATCCAGCAGTGTTACGGATGGTGTGTATAAGAACTTTGAAAACGCTTTAGATGCTGCAGTTTTTTTTTCGCCCAAGGCCCATATCTCTCTGAGAGGGACATCACATCAGGGAAAGAAAGACCAGTATCACAAAACACACAACGCTTTTCACCTGGATAGACTCAGAATAGATTGAATCGCAGAGCTGAGGGCGTCATTACTTCCTCAAATCATCAGGCGGTTTGGTGAAAGTGTCATCACCAGATTAAACCCGGTAGGAGGGACTAATGCGCTGCAATACTCACTCTTTAAGTAACCGCAGAAGGGTAGATTGTGAGTGGAGGGTATTACCAGAAAAAAGTCCACAACAGAAAGTATAATTTTATGTCTTGAGATAGTTAATGGAGTTCATATATGTATTATTTGGGAGTTATTATGTTGGGGTTTTCCTGCTGAACATGTTTGTGCTTCCATGAACTTAATGGGACGGAGAAAGGATCGATTTGATATATAATGATAAAGATAATCACATGGAACGTTAAGGGCCTACGTTCCCCGCAGAAACGCATGCTGGTATTACGTCATCTTAAACGCTTGGGTGCAGACATTGCGTTTTTGCAGGAAACACACCTGTCAGAAGAGGATTTTTAGAGAATCTCAGCTATATACAATGTGTATGCACCTAATGTAGCACAGAAACACTTTTTTGCGTCTCTAAGGGATAGAATCTTACAGGACGCAACGGTAGATAAGATTGTGGGAGGTGACATGAATTCCACAGTGATTGAAAGGGAAGATCGAAAACAGGTAAATAGGCTGGAGGCAAATGCGAATGGGAGAAGGGGGTTCTTATCTTCCTTTATGGACGACGCGGCACTAGTTGACATCTGGAGAGTTTCTCATCCCGATGAACGGGAGTTCACCAACTTCTCTCATGCGCAAAATTCCTGGTCCCGAATTGACTACTGGTTGACGAAGGCAGAACTTTTATCTAGGATTAGAGAGATATCCATAGAAAACTTGGTGATTTCAGACCACTCACCGGTGGCCCTAAAGCTGGAAGATACGGAACCAAGAGGGTCGGAATATATTTAGAAGTTCCCGTCCTTCTTAGTACAGGATGAGACCTTTGTAGAAATACTGAGGGGATGGTGGTTGGAATATAGTACACTTAATCAGGAACACAGGACAAATCCTTATACCGGGAGGCAGGCAAGGCAGTATTACGAGGTAGGATGATCGCATATGTCACAGGACTTAAAAAAGCCACTAAAGCTCAGTATTTTAAAAGTAGCTTGGAGGTTCAAAGTCGATATAGCGACTTTTTACAGAATCAGACGCTTGAAAAAAAAAAAAAATGGACGGAGGCCAAGAGAGAGTTTGAAATATGGGCAATGAGAAGGGAGAGTTTCTATAAAGCCCAATGGGAACTAAATTTACCCAAATTTGAAAAACAAAGCAGGTAGACTAATGGCTAATTTGGCTAAAGGCCGACATCTATCAACCCCAATAAGTCAAATGTGGCCCACGAAGCCCTGTCATGCGGCCCGCGCAGTGACCGGACTATATCCCCCCACCCAGAGCCGCCTCCTAGCTAATTTATTCACTGCACTTGCCTCTGTGAAATTGAAGAGAAGCGCCGTAATCTCACACAGGCGCACTGGCAGAGGCATCGAAGTGCGCATGCAGTGGCCTCTGCCAGTGCGCCTGTGCGAGAATACGGCGCTTCTCTTCAATATCACAGAGGCAAGTGCAGTGAATAAATTAGCTAGAAAGCAGCTCTGGGTGGGGGGGATATCTGTGGATGACACTGAGGGGGGGGATATCTGTGGATGACACTGAGGGGGGGATATCTGTGGATGACACTGAGGGGGGGATATCTGTGGATGACACTGAGGGGGGGGATATCTGTGGATGACACTGAGGGGGGGGGGATATCTGTGGATGACACTGAGGGGGGGGGGATATCTGTGGATGACACTGAGGGGGGGGGATATCTGTGGATGACACTGAGGGGGGGGGGATATCTGTGGATGACACTGAGGGGGGGGGATATCTGTGGATGACACTGAGGGGGGGGATATCTGTGGATGACACTGAGGGGGGGATATCTGTGGATGACACTGAGGGGGGGGGGATATCTGTGGATGACACTGAGGGGGGGGGGATATCTGTGGATGACACTGAGGGGGGGGGGATATCTGTGGATGACACTGAGGGGGGGATATCTGTGGATGACACTGAGGGGGGGGATCTGTGGATGACACTGAGGGGGGGGATCTGTGGATGACACTGAGGGGGGGATCTGTGGATGACACTGAGGGGGGGATCTGTGGATGACACTGAGTTCTGTGGATGACACTGAGTTCTGTGGATGACACTGAGTGGGGATCTGTGGATGACACTGAGTGGGGATCTGTGGATGACACTGAGTGGGGATCTGTGGATGACACTGAGTGGGGATCTGTGGATGACACTGAGTGGGGATCTGTGGATGACACTGAGTGGGGATCTGTGGATGACACTGAGGGGGGATCTGTGGATGACACTGAGGGGGGATCTGTGGATGACACTGAGGGGGGATCTGTGGATGACACTGAGGGGGGATCTGTGGATGACACTGAGGGGGGATCTGTGGATGACACTGAGGGGGGATCTGTGGATGACACTGAGGGGGGATCTGTGGATGACACTGAGGGGGATCTGTGGATGACACTGAGGGGGGATCTGTGGATGACACTGAGGGGGGATCTGTGGATGACACTGAGGGGGGATCTGTGGATGACACTGAGGGGGGATCTGTGGATGACACTGAGGGGGGATCTGTGGATGACACTGAGGGGGATCTAGGGAGGGGTGTGGGGATGTTGGGGTGGGAGGTACGATAGGTATTTGGGGCCAAATTTCTTTGTTATTGGGCCCAGTCATTTCTAGCTACGCCCCTGATTGGTGAGATTGGGCGGGCACTGGAGCGATAGAGTGCCCTGCTGTAGGAGAAGCCGGCGGGAGATGAAAGGAGGAGGAGCCAGCTCCTGGTGGTGTCGGGCACACGGCGCAAGCATGGCGGTGGAGGATCTGACTGAAGCCTAAAGACCAGACATCAAGGTAGACCTGCAGAAGGTGACAGCGCAGTATGTGATGTATACATGTGTGTAATGTATGTAGTGCAGTGTGTGATCATCACATACTGCACTACATACATTACACACTTGTATACATCACATGCCCCCTCACAGTAATAATGCCAAGATATGTGCCCTCCTCACAGTAGTAATGCTCACACATGACCCTCACAGTAGTTATGCCCAGATATGTGCCCCCTCACAGTAATAATGCCAAGATATGTGCCCTCTTCACAGACGTAATGCTCACACATGCCCCCTTCACAGTAGTTATGCCCTGATATGTGCCCTCCTCACAGTAGTTATGCCCTGATATGTGCCCCCTCACAGTTATTAAATCCAAGGGTTTACATACTTTTTCAATGGTATATAAGAGAAAAAAAAGGAAAAACAGCGGCACTACGCAATAAGTGAATCACCTGTAAGCCCCTAAAGTCTGTCAGGAGTCCATAGACCTGCGGCTGCCCCCGTTGACCAGAGTAGTGGTGCTCAGCGTGGTATATAGGAATGAAATCGATGAAGCAGAAGAGACGCGGCACTCACCAAGGTCTTGCGATTACTTGTTGCTTTATTGCAGATTAAGTGGCATGCTGCGCAGGCTGGGGAGCGGGATGGCCACGGTGCGCTTCAGCGCATACTTTTTCCACCTGCACTGTGAATGTTTACATGGTGTGTTAAAAAAACCATGGTAACATTTAATTCTTTGTGTGTTATTAGTTAAGCAGACTGTGATTGTCTATTGTTGTGACTTAGATGAAGATCAGATCACATTTTATGACCAATTTGTGCAGAAATCCATATCATTCCAAAGGGTTCACATACTTTTTCTTGCAACTGTAGTGAGATGTCACACTTCATTTAGAAGGGCAGGAGACCTAGAATAAGTTTGATGAAGCTTATGGCTCTTAGAGCTCTTTCACACTTGCGTTATTGTCTTCCGGCATAGAGTTCCGTCGTCGGGGCTCTATTCCGGAAGAATCCTGATCAGTTTTATCCTAATGCATTCTGAATGGAGTGAAATCCGTTCAGGATGCATCAGGATGTCTTCAGTTCCGGACCGGAACGTTTTTTGGTCGGAGAAAATACCGCAGCATGCTGCGCTTTTTGCTCCGGCCAAAAATCCTGAAGACTTGCCGCAAGGCCGGATCCGGAATGAATGCCCATTGAAAGGCATTGATCCGGATCCGGCCTTAAGCTAAACGTCGTTTAGCTTTTTCTGAATGGTTACCATGGCTGCCGGGACGCTAAAGTCCTGGCAGCCATGGTAAAGTGTAGTGGGGAGCGGGGGAGCAGCATACTTACCATCCGTGCGGCTCCCGGGGCGCTCCAGAGTGACGTCAGGGCGCCCCAGGCGCATGGATGACGTGATCGCATGGCACGTCATCCATGCGCATGGGGAGCTCTGACATCATTCTGGAGCGCCCCGGGAGCCGCGCGGACGGTAAGTATACTGCTCCCCCGCTCCCCACTACTACTATGGCAACCAGGACTTTAATAGCGTCCTGGCTGCCATAGTAACACTGAACGCATTTTGAAGACGGATCCGTCTTGAAATGCTTTCAGTACACTTGCGTTTTTCCAGATCCAGCGTGTAATTCCGGCAAGTGGAGTACACGCCGGATCCGGACAACGCAAGTGTGAAAGAGGCCTTAAAGAACTGCTCGCGGTGAAGTGGAGGGACAAGAGGGACGTTTACCTTCTGTCCACCATTCACGCAGACACGACAATACAAATTGAAAGGGCAACTAGAGTCATTGAGAAACCCCTCTCTGTCCACGACTATAACCTTCACATGGGAGGGGTGGACTTCAATGACCAGATGTTGGCTCCCTATTTAGTGTCCCGCTGCACCAGATCCTGGTATAAGAAGGTGTCTGTTTATTTAATTCAATTGGCTCTGTATAATAGTTTTGTTCTCTACAGTAAGACTGGGAGAACAGGATCCTTCCAAAAATTCCAGGAAGAGATCATTTCGGAACTCCTGTATCCAGGAGGGTCTGTGGCCCAAGTCCCTGATGTAGTGAGACGGCTACATGGCAGACACTTCCCCAGTGTATCCTGGTACCCCAACTCACCGTTCCCCAAGAAAAAGATGTCGTGTTTGTAGCAGGGCTGGAATGAGGCGTGACACCACAGTTATTTTGTCCTGACTGTCCTGACCAGCCTGCCCTATGCATAGGGGAGTGTTTCCGCAAGTTCCACACTCAGGTACACTATTAGTGTAGGGATTGCGTTACACAGGACAGGCACACAGGGCTCTTAGGGCCCTTTCACACAGAGCTGCCACAAACCTCTCCTTTCACCTGGGACAAAGTGCATAATGTACTTCGCCACATCTCTGGGCGACTTGCGCTTTGCACTTTGCACATTGTCCCATGGGGAAGGAGAGGTTTGTCCTATAAAGGTAAAAAAAAAAAATCACAGGTAAGCAAAAAAGTTAATGTTCTGTTTCAAAAGTTTAATAAAGTTTATAAAAGTTAATGTTCTGTTTCAAATGTTATATAAAGTTAATGTTAATAAATTTATTGCGTTGCTGCCTGTTTTTTTTTTTTTACCTTCTAGGTGGACCAAGCGATCGATTAGCTGCAGCACTGATGTGCATTCTGACAGAAGCATTGCGCTGCTGTCAGATTACACAAAAGTCGGTGTATGCGGCGCTGCAAGACGAGATTTCTCCTCTGCAGTAAAAAAGATACGTTTGCCGAGGCTTATGAGCTGAGGGGCGGTGTTCATATGCTTTGGCAAACACTTTGTATAAAAAATAAATAAAAAATTCCGGCAATGATTTATTCATCCACATCGATTGATCTGAATGGAGAAATCAGGTTTGCCAGGGCATACGAGCTGAGTGGGTTTGGATGTTGGGTGTTGGCAGACGCCTTTCCCCTCTTTTTTTTTTGCACATTTTTGGGCAGAAATTTTTTCATCCACATTGATCGATGCGAATGAAGAAATCTGTGCCGTTCATTTTTTCTTTCAGCCCAGAGGCTGAACGGAAAAAAAATCTCATTACCCGTATGCTCAATATAAGGAGAATAGCAGAAACTCCTAATGCTGGCCATACATGTAATGATTGTGGAGACCCTCAAATGCAGGGCAGTACAAACACCCCACAAATGACCCTATTTTGGAAAGAAGACACCCCAAGGTATTTGCTGAGGGGCATATTGAGTCCATGAAAGATTCAACTTTTTGTCCCAAGTTAGCAGAAAGGGAGACTTTGTGAGAAAAAACAAAAAAAATATCAATTTCCGCTAACTTGTGCCAAAAAAAAAAAATCTTCTATGAACTCGCCATGCCCCTCATGGAATACCTTGGGGTGTCTTATTTCCAAAATGGGGTCACATGTGGGGTATTTATACTGCCCTGGCATTTTAGGGGCCCTAAAGCGTGAGAAGAAGTCTGGAATCCAAATGTCTAAAAATGCCCTCCTAAAAGGTACCTAGGCTGCAAAAAAGTGTCACACATGTGGTATCGCCGTACTCAGGAGAAGTAGGGCAATGTGTTTTGGGGTGTATTTTTACATATACCCATGCTGGGTGAGAGAAATATCTCTGTAAATTGACAACTTTGTATAAAATATTTCTCTCACCCAGCATGGGTATATGTAAAAATACACCCCAAAACACATTTCCCTACTTCTTCTCACGGCGATACCACATGTGTGACACTTTTTTGCAGCCTAGGTGCGTAAAGGGGCCGAAAGTCCAACGAGTATCTTTAGGCTTCACAGGGTTGTTCACAATTTAGCCCCGCCCAAAAGGCCAGAACAGTAAACACACACCACAAATGACCCCATTTCGGAAAGTAGACACCCCAAGGTATTCACTGAGGGGCATAGTGAGTCCGTGGGAGATTTTATAATTTTTTGCCAGAAGTTAGCAGAAATGGAAACTTTTTTTTTTCCGCTAACTTGTGAAAACATTTTTAATCATACATAAACTCACCATGCCCCTCCGCGAATACTTTGGGGTGTCTTCTTTCTAAAATGGGGTCATTTGGGGGGCATTCTAGCACCTCAAGAAACATGACAGGTGCTCAGAAAGTCAGAGCTGCTTCGAAGTTTGTGAACGCTATAACTTTTGCGCAAACCAATAAATATACACTTATCACCTCTAAACCCGAAAGAGAAGACGTCATCGGCGCAGGCGCACTGAGTAAGTGCTGAAGAAGCGAGCGTCCTTCTCTCAGAGCGCCTGCGCCGAATGAGGTGCAGGTGCGGGATTTGAATTGCAGACAGGGCCAGCCGGAGGAGAGCGCTCCCTGGCCCTGTCAATCAGCAGGAGGAGGGGGGCGTTTTTTTTAAAGCAGGATGCGGCGGCTACCAGCAAGTAACCGCCCTACTTGCTGGTAGAGAAGTAATTTACATTATAAAAGTGACGTTTTTAAAGAAACTAGCCAACAGAAAAGGGTAAAAGCCCTATATATTGAAAAATCACAGTATAAGGATTTTAATTAGCCTAAAAAAATATAATAAGACTTTTGGGGGGTGACAGAAGCCCTTTAATAAAAAATATTTGAAAAAAATAAAAAAACATGGATAAAACAAAAAATGAAGGTGATTGCTAGTTTGCTCTAAGTGTTTTGAAAACTGGAATCGATGCCCAAGAGGGAGAAGCAACTAATCACAGCACATCTTCTACTGAAATGTATTAAATAAATTAGACTTTGTACAGTTACTGTTGTCTTGTTAGTTTGTCCTAGGTAATTGATGCAGTAATGGATCATCTGTGTGATGCATTCATTAATATTTTACTTTTTTTTCTTATTTCTACAGTATTAAACATTTTCATTATCCATCTGAAGAGTTTTTTGTTCCTTGTTGTTTTTCTGATGCATTTCTCCTCCCAAATAACTAAAATACACATGTTGTGAATAAAATGTAACAATGTAATGTATGTACCGATCATATATGTAATATACACTGCCTGGCCAAAAAAAAGGTCACTGTGGGCAGTGTTATGATCTGAGGTTGCTGTAATTGGTCAGGTCTAGGTTCAGCAATAGAGATGGCCTTGTGGTTTGCCCGGCGGTCGTTTCGCGGCGAACTTTGTTTGCTCGCAATTCGCCGAACATGCAAACATATGCGCCATATTCTTTTGCATTGCGACGAACTTTAACCCATGACACATCCATCAGGTGCGACAGGACAGCCAATAGACGTTTCAGCACATGGACATACCCCCCACCCTATAACAGAACCCGATCTGGCAGCCATTTTACCTTTTGTATTTTGCCAGTGTAGGGAGAGGTTGCTTTGTGGAGCAGGGTCAGACTGTTAGGGACACCAAACGCTAGCTAATAGGGCCAAAGTCCTTTTAAGGACTGGTATAGGTGGGCTATCGATAGGTGTGATATACTGAGGGATGTGATATACTTATAATATACTTTCTAACATAGAAAGTACATTATAGTGCATTTGTATTGTGCAGCAGTTGTGTGCGGTTCTACTGCGATACCGCAGCTATATAGAGGAACAAACGCTATTGGAAAAACTAATTGCAACTGGTCTGATATACCTGTTGCCCCCCAAAAAACTGATTGAGGCTTGCAATATACCTGCTTCCACAAAATACTGATAAAGGGGTTCTATATACCTGCTTCCACAAAATACAGATTGAGGGGTGCGATATACCTGCTTCCACAAAATACATATTGAGGGGTGCGATATACCTGCTTCCACAAAATACTGATTAAGGGGATTGATAAATCTGCTTCCACAAGATACTGATTGAGGGGTCCGATATACCTGCTTCTGCAAAATACTGATAAAGGGTTTGATATACCTGCTTACACAAAATACAGATTGAGGGGTGAGATATACCTGCTTCCACCAAATATTGATTAAGGGGTTCTATATACCTGTTTCCACAAAATACAGATTGAGGGGTGCGATATACCTGCTTCCACCAAATATTCATTAAGGGGTTCTATATACCTGCTTCCACAAAATACTGATTGAGGCCTGCAATACACCTGCTTCCACAAAATACTGATTGAGGGCTGCGATATACCTGCTGCCACCAAATATTGATTTAGGGGTTCTATATACCGGTTTCCATAAAATACTGATTAAAGGGACTGATATACCTGCTTCCACCAAATATTGATTGAGGCCTGCGATACATCTGCTTCCACAAAATACTGATTAAGGGTATTGATATACCTGCTTCCACCAAATATTGATTGAGGCCTGCGATACACCTACTTCCACAAAATATTGATTATGGGGTTTGATATATCGGCTTCCACCCCCGGACGAAGGCACGCCGAAACGCGTGTCGGGATAACGCCATCTCAGGAACTCAGATCCCATTATCAGTGGGTGAGTCTCTCGCATTTATACACTATGCAAACTTTCAGCTTATATTTAGGACATCAGGTCACGCCATATGCCTTTGGGATTTAGACGGTATACATTTCAGCCATAGGTGCTTTACACTATAATGTGTCTTATATGAGGACTCTTGCATCGTGGGTAGCATTGCCATCTGTTGTCCTTTTTATGTCATTCACTATTGAGGGCTCACCTTTACAATTTATCATGATATAATGTAATTGATGAATTTTTGATTGTACATATATCTACTTGGATTTAGTGATCTGTAGGTTGCTGGGATGGTGTTTTTCTCTGTTCCCTACCCTCCTTTTTAATGGTATTATATACATTATTTATTATGTAACAATAAAGTACTTTTTCATAAATTTAATGTTTATGAGCTTTAGTTTTTCTAGTTTTTTGCTTCAAATACTGATTAAGGCCTGCGATATACCTGCTTCCACAAATACTGCTCTTCTCTAGGGACTTTGGCACATGGTCATTTTGAAAATGACAGGCAGAGGAAGAGGCAGGCCATTCCGTAGGGGTGGTAGGGGTCGGGCAGGTGCACCAGGCCAGAGCCTAACTGGGAAGTTGGAGAAGGTGCGTGCGATTACGTCAAAGGACGCACCAGAGTTGGTTGAGTGGCTCAATCAGCCTTCCTCCTCATCCTCTGTATCTGCACCCTCCTCACTCTCTGCTGTGTGCACCCCCAAAGACACCACCACCACCATATCCCCTCCACTTGAGTAAGAATAATTATTTTCCCATCCATTCCCAGACCTTACCGATGTGCAGCCATTCTTGGCATCGGATGAGGAAGAGGAGGTGGCAACGGCCGCCACCCAGCAGTCTGACGACAGTAGCTAGATCAGCCCAAGGTGGGTTGTCCCCGCTGTTGCTGCCTACTCTGAGATCTCTAATGTCAGTGGTGGAGAAGGTGACGATGATGTGTCGATGGATGTCACGTGGGTGCCCACAAGAGAGGAAGAGGAGGGGAGTTCAGAGGGAGAGACGGAGCAGCAGATAGGGAGGAGAAGAAGGAGAAGCAGGCAGAACTCGCAGTGCACAAGAGGCAAAAAGCAGACTGCAAATGTATCTGGAGCGAGCCATCCACCATGCACAGTCACACCTTGCGCTCCCAGGACGCCGGCACATGGCTCCTCAGTGTAGGATTTTTTTAACGTGTCAGCTGCTGATAATAGTGTTGCCATCTGCAGCCTGTGCTGTCAACGCATAAGTCGCGCTAAGCCCAACACTCACCTAGGGACAACCACCTTAAGAAGGCACCTGGCCTCCCATCACCGAGCCCAGTGGGAGCAATGCCATCAGAACCCACAAAGCCACACTCCCGGCGCTCCACATCTTGCCTCTTCTCCTTCTCTCTCCTCCCATTTGTCCTCCACTCCACCTTCCACCTGCCGTCGTCGCGTTCTGGAAGAAGGCAGGCTTCCGTGGCCCAAATGTTAGAGCGTAAAAAGTTGATGACGCCGGATAACCCTCTTGCCCAACAGCTGACCGTTGGCTTGTTGGAACTGCTAGCCCGCCAACTACTGCCATATAAACTGATGGACTCGGAGGCCTATAGAAAATTTGTGGCCATTGGCACACTGCAATGGAAGGTCCACGGAAGGAAATATTTCTCCCAGAAGGGCATCACAGAGCTATATGGCCACGTTAAGTGGCAAGTGAATGTATCTATGGCACACAGTGTCGGTGCTTAGATACATCTGTCCACAGACACGTGGACTAGCAAACACGGGCAGGGAAGGTACATAACTTTTACTGCCCACTGGGTGAATCTTCTGACAGCCATCAAGCATGTTACCTGTGGCACCCGTGTGGATTTGGTGTTACCGGATTGCATGCAGGCCTGCCTCTTCTTTTCCTCCTCCTACTCCATCCTCCGTCTCCTCCTCGGCTGACTCCTCCTTTTCCACTGCTACCGCCTCTTCCTCTGCACCCCCCAAGCTCCACAGAACCTATTCGACGTGCCAGACGTTGCCACGCTGTGCTGCGGCTGTTGTGCCTGGAAGCCAAGAGTCACACCGGTCCTGCACTGCTTTCAGCTCTGTGGTCACAGGCCGATCAGTGACTAACCCACTCAACTTGACAGTTGGTAAAGTGGTGTGCGACAACGGAGCCAATCTGCTGAGCGTGCTGAAACAGGGCAAAATGACACATGTGCTGTGCATGGCACACGTCTTGAACTTAGTGTTACAGCAATTCGTTGCCAAATACCCTGGGGTCCAGGACGTCTTGCGGCAGGCCAGGAAAATCTCTGGCCATTTTAGAAGCTATTACACGGCCATGGCTCGCCTTGCTGACGTTCAGCGGCGAAACACCCTGCCCGTCAGACATCTGATTTGTGACTGCCCGACGCACTGGAACTCCGTTAACGACTACCTGTATGAACTCTACAGCAGGACAGGATCTGGGGAGCTTGGTTTCTTTTCACTGCACCAGTGGCTGCTCATGCGCGACGCATGCAGACTTCTGCGCCCATTTGATGAGATCACCAAACTGGTCAGTCGCAGCCAGGGAGCCATCAGTGACATCGAAGTCGGAATGCTGAATGAATTCCCAGGGGGGGCTACTCGATCTGAGACAAGTAAGCAGGAGTGTGAAGAGGAGTCAGAGGAGGATAGTGGCTGGGGGAGGGGGGGAGGAACAAAAAGAACAGGCTTTTAGGGGGACTTTAAACTTTCCGGGGATCCCTGGTGTTGTCCGTGGCTGGGGGAAGGAGACCGAGGATGACATTCTCCTGGGTGATGAGCAGTAGCCAGGGCGCTCCATCGCTTCCCATTAAGTGCAAATGTGGGCTTTCATGCTCCAGTGTTTGAAGAGGGACCCCCGTATAAAAAGCATAAAGGGCAAAGACCAGTACTGGGTGGCAACGTACTTAGACCCCCTGGTACAAACACAAAATGGCGGACATGTTACCAGCATCACAGAGGGCTGTCAGAATGCAGCTGTCACGGCTGAGAATGGGGAAAACCCTCAGCCGTGCGATGCCAGAAGAAGTTAAGCGCTGCTTGGCCAGGACGACAGTATTAGGGAGCAGGTCACCTCCTATCGCGTCCCTAAACTGACCCTGACTCCTAATCATATGAGTCAACCCTGAAGGTGGGAGGACTCATACACCGGATGCCTTGGGGTCCCTGCTAGCCATCAGGATTGCCCTGGAACAAGGAGCAGGGTAAGACGACCTGTTCTTCCTAGGCACGGAGGAACAGGAGTCTCACTAGCCAAGCTGCAAAGGGAAGAGAACATAAACAGACTATGGATATGGCAGGAGGATGAAAAGCACTTCCACACCTACCTGCCACAGACACACAGACTGGATCCCGTGCAATACAAGCTAGTGTCCACACCCAAACACCAATGGACACAGCACACACACACAAGAACCCAGATCCATAGGTGCATAACATAACAAAGGAAAACATCAAGTGGACATCAACATAAACTAAGAGTCACAATTTGTTTATGACCACAAGGGTGGCCCCCACTGGCAGATGTAAATACAAGGAGGGTGTCTCCAGCAAAGCATGGCTGAAGCACCCCTCAGCTTCTGATCTCCTACAAGGCTATATAGCCCAAAGTGGCCACACCCACGCGGACACACCCAGTGCTCACAGCCTAGGAAGGGAATTAACCCTTCACACACCAGACAAGGGAAAACAGCAACTTAAAGGGGAAGTGAACACACAAACAACTCCGTGCACACCAAACATGGGAAGTGCACACCAATCACACAAGTTGCCAAGTGCAACCGCACGCACAACACAGCAAGCTGCCACAACACAGCTCAGGCTACCATGCTGCCACATAAATACTGTTGCCAGCGGCAACCACAGGTGAGGCAAATACCACAGCCCTCACCTGTGATTGACAACCAAACCAAACCGCTGACAACCGCATGCGGTTCAGGAGTCACGGTCATGGCCATGGTCGTGACACTCCCACCCCTCAAAGCCCCCCCACCAAAAAAAAAGGAAACTGGTGAGAGACTCATAAAAGGGGATAGGAGAAAGGGAATCAGAGTCATAAAATGCGCGTCTCCCCAGGACTGCTGCCGGCCCCTGGAACAACACACAGGAACCAGGAGCCGACTGCCAGGCTCCGGAACAACACACAGGAACCGGAGACCAGCAAAGAAACAGCCTGGGGGGAGCGCACTGACCCTGCGTCCCATCTCCACACACGTCCCCACTCCAGTCGCTGCCAACAGACACCCCTAACCAGCACGCAGCCGGACCACTAACGGAATGCTGCCAGCAGACGACCAGAGATAGGAACCTGGAGAGGGACGAGTGATCACCAACACGGACACGGAAGGTAAGGTGGTGGGGAATAAGCCACCAACCGCGCCGTTAACAGTGATCCCCGGAACGCTCTCCCTCCGGAGAACGCGCATGCAGGCCAAAAGAGGATGGCACTGCATGCTGCATCCTCTTTCGAAGGAAACTGCACACCAAACACACAAACGTGAAATTATAAAAATAAGGGGACGCCAAAACAGAACACGGTAAAGGGATGGCGGGGAAAAGCCACTCACCGCGCCGTCAGCGGCGAAACCCCCACAACGCTCTCCCTCCGGAGAACGCGCATGCACCCCATCAGTATATGGCGAAGCACCCCTCAGCTTCTGATCTCCTACAAGGCTATATAGCCCAAAGTGGTCACACCCAGTGCTCACAGCCTAGGAAGGGAATTAACCCTTCACACACCAGACAAGGGAAAACAGCAACTTAAAGGGGAAGTGAACACACAAACAACCCTGTGCACACCAAACATGGGAAGTGCACACCAATCACACAAGTTGCCAAGTGCAACCGCATGCACAACACAGCAAGCTGCCACGACACAGCTCAGGCTGCCATGCTGCCACATAAATACTGTTGCCAGCGGCAACCACAGGTGAGGCAAATACCACAGCCCTCACCTGTGATTGACAACCAAACCAAACCGCTGACAACCGCATGCGGTTCAGGAGTGACGGTCATGGCCATGGCCGTGACAGCAGCATTTACAGGCCTTGCTGCAAGAGATGCTGCATTCTGCTGTTGCGGGCGCTGGCAGAGGAATTTCCACACACAAGTGCAGGTACCAATCCTACCGTGCCTGCAAGAAGAGGGCGTTTTGAAGATGTGTTGGTCATTTCGGAAATGAGATCATTCTTGCAAACAACCCATCGACAGCCGCCCTCCAGATCCAGCCTCAGGGAACGCCTAGACCGACAGGTGTCCGACTACATCGGGTTAACGGCCGATGTGGACGCTCTGAGAAGCGAGGATACTGGGTGTGCAGGCTTGATCCTTTGTCGAGTGTTCTGTCCGAAAGGACGCTCAGCGCTGCAGGGGGGATTGTGACCGATAAGCGCACTCGCCTAGCTCACAACAGTGTGGACTACCTCACATTTCTAAAAATGAATGAGGCATGGATCTCTGAGAAATTCAACACCTGTGACGACCAAGTGTAATTGAATTTCCTCATGCCAGCCCACACATATCCGCCACCACCCAGAACAAAGAATGGTCCTTGTCTGATGTATATACAGCGGCATAAAAGGCCTCTTCTGTCAGGTGAATGCCTAATTTTTGGGGCCTGTACTCCACTGGCCTGCAGTAAAATTGTTATTCATAAAAATGGCCCCTGATTAAAATATGTATTTTTTGTGGGAATTTTTGCTATTGATCCACCTCTGGTATGTCACTGTCCATGTTGTGTGACTATTTGCGCACTTTTAGTAAGTATTTGATGGCTGCAAATATGACCTAAAGGTTTTTCAGGTTCGCCTGCCATTAAAGTGAATGGGGCCTGCCGCGAACGCGCGGTTCGCAAACATTTGATTGCGAACGCGTGTTCGTGAAACGCCCTGGCCGATGTTCGTCCATCACTATTCAGCAACGTTATGTGCCCAAAGAATGAGGTCAGCTACTTCCTGAATATAATGAACGACCAGGTTATTCCATCAATGGATTTTTTCTTCCCCGATGGCAGGGGAATATTCCAAGATGACAATGCCAGGATTCATCAGGCTCAAATTGTGAAACAGTGGTTCAGGGAGCATAAGACATAATCTTCACACATGGATTGGCCACCACAGAGTCCAGACCTGAACCTGTTTAGGATCTGCTGGAGAAGACTTTGCGCAGTGGTTCAAATCTTCTATCATCAATACAAGATCTTGGGGAAAAATAATGCAACTCTGGACAGAAATAAATGTTGTGACATTGCAGAAGCTTGTGGAAATGATGCCACAGCAAATGCATGCCATAATCAAAGCTCTGAAGGCGGTTAAACAAAATTTATTAGAGTGTGTGACCTTTTTTGGGCCCGTTTACATGGAGAAGTTGAGGAGCAAGCCGCACCAGGAGTGGGCCATACTATGTAGCTGATAGCGCCCATCTTACATGATGACATCTGTGAGGGAAATGAATTTGTGCATTCCCTATGGATGGAGATAAGGGGACAGAAAAATAATAAAATAAATAGTGATAGGGGCCTGGTATAAGTCTTCAAGTATAATAGAAGCAGCAGAAGATGTACTAATAAGGAGAGGAGGCAGTGAAGCATAGAGAGTTATTATGTGGGACCTCAATTACTCTTATTTAAAGGGGTATTCCCATCACATACAATGGGGGCATATCGCTAGGATATGCCCCTATTCTCTTATAGGTGCGGGTCCCACCTCTGGGACCTGCACTTACAAGGAGAACGGAGCGGAGAGAGCTGTGGCTGGAGGACCCCGGATTTTCCGTCCACCACCTAGCGCTGCTCCCATACAAGTGAATGGGAGTGCACCGCACACGTGGCCCCTGCTCCCATTCATGTCTATAGGGCAGACAGAAATAGCGGAGCCCATGCTTGGCTATTTTTGTCAGCCCCATTAAAATGAATGGAGGGCGGCTGCGCAGTGCATCCTCCATTATTTTCCCCGCTCTGTTCTCATTGTAGGTCTAGCTTCCAGAGGCATAAAAATGCAGCAAAGACTGAAACAGAGAAAGCAAAAATAATCCCCAAAATCCTGCAATTATATCAGTAGTGTTCAGGGGTGGACTGACAACTCATGAGGCCCCCGGGCAATAGGAGATTATAGGGCCCCTGTGTCCCCGCCCACCCTCATGCCACACCCACACAGCCCAACCCACATATCGCGCCGCCCACATCACCTACACTTGGTACAGAATTACTCTTAACTATGTTCAAAATAAAAGTTAATTATAATTAATGGGGCCGGCGGGCATTCTGTCTGCATCCAACAGTGCCGGATGCAGTAAATTCCGGTAGGCTGCCAGAATCACTAACGCATATGTGAAGGCAGCCTGATACAGCGCCACATACCTCTTACATCCAGTGGCGTCTCCTTTGATGTAGATGTTCTCTTTCTTCATCTTCTCCATTCAGACCAGACCGCCATGATGATTTCTTTCAGCCATCTCTCATCTGTGCAGAGTTTGACAAACAGACATCTTAGTTTCCTACTTTTTCTCCCACCTTCTCAACATCCCATCATGCACCCCCAATACTGAGACGCTGTGCCCCCAAAACTATACTGTAGAAACAGATAAAGCCCCTGAAAATACTAGTTACACACAGATAGCGCCTCCTTCAATAATTATTAGAACACAATTCTCTAAAAAATAACTGCACCCAGCAAATAGTGCCCCTGACACTAATAGTGTAACCATAATGTCCCCCAAAAATAACTGTGCTAAGCTGATACTCTGCCAGGGTGCTCCCATAACAGTGCTCCCCAAATCCCAGGAATAGTAATAATTATGTGCCAGAGTGCACTTAGTAGTTATAGTGCTCCTACAGTGCTCCCAACAGTAATTGTGTCCCAGAAGTAATAATGCTCCCATAGTCCCCCAGTTGTAATAAAGCCCCCTTATAATGTGCGCCAGTACAAAAAATGCCCTGTTGTGTGGCAGTAAAAAAATAAATAAAATCCTCTTAGTGCCCCTAGTAGAGCCAATGTCCCCAGAATGCCCTCATGTGATCAAATGACCCGTACTGTGTGCCACTACAAAAAAAAACACTTAGTGCCCCAAGTTGAGCTATGGTGCCCATAGTGACCCTATAATTTATGCCAGTATAAAATACTTCTATAAAGTGCTTCCAGAAGATTCCCCCATAGTGCCCCTCCCCTGTCCCCATAGTGCCCTTTATAATGTGCCAGTATAAAATCCCCCTATAGACTGCCCCACATAGATGCCCCCATAATGCTTCTCTCCCCCCCCTTCCCCATAGTGGCACCAAAATGGGTGCCAGTGTTAAATGCCCCTATATAATGCCCCAGAGTGCTCTTCTCCCCCACTTCTCCATAGTGCCTCCCATAATGCATGCCAGTATATAGGGCCCCCAGTAGATGCCCCCATAGTGCTCCTTTCCCTCACACTTCTCCATAGTGCCCCCCATAATGTGCGCTAGTATATAGGGCCCCCAGTAGAAGCCCCCATAGTGCCCCCCATTATATTTCCCAGTATATAGGGCCCCCAGTAGATGCCCCCATTGTGATCCTTCCCACCTTCTCCATAGTGCCCCCCATAATGTGCCAGTATATAGAACCACCAGTAGATGCCCCTATAGTGTTTCTCCCCCCTTCTCCATAGTGCCCCCATAATGTACCAGTATATAGGGCCCCCAATAGATGCCCCCATAGTGCTCTCCCCCCTCCACTCCATAGTGCACTCCCATAATGTACCAGTATATAGGGGCCCCCAATAGATGCCCCCATAGTGCTCCCCCCCTTCTCCATAGGGCCCCCCATAATGTGTCAGTATATAGGGGCCCCCAATAGATGCCCGCATAGTGCTCATAGGTTCTCAGCTTCTAAGTGTCTTTTATTACTCTCAAGTAGAACAACTAACTTCTGTATAGGACGTTCCAACTTGAGATGTTTTCCTTTGAACTTCTAGAACTTTGGCCAATTTCCATTGACATCTAGGTAAATCGTCTTCTTTCACTAACACTGTCACCAACTTGGACATTTCTTCTTGGTGTTTGTCATTTACTTCTTAGCATAAGATTAAGCATAAGAAAGTGTTGGCTGTATGTAATCAGACTTAAGGTGAAGTAGATGGTTGGGAGTTAAAGGGTCCAAACTTGTTGGATCGTTGATGTTATCAACTGTAAGTGGACGACTGTTAACAATAGACATTACATGATAGAATAGGGTCCTAAGTGAAGCATCATTTTTTCTTCTGGTGTTCTTTTTCAACACTGAACTTATCACATTTCTTACAGTTCTGATTTGTCTTTCCCAAACTCCTCCTGTATGGCTTTCATGTTGAGCATTCATATAAGAATCACACAGTTTCTCTAACAAATAGTTACTTTCTCTTTATCGATCTCTTTTAGAGCTTTCTTCAATTCATTCTTCGCTCCAAATTAGATCCTTGGTCAGATCTAAGCTCTCTGACAGTACCTCTAATGGCTATGAAACATATCAAGGCGTTGATAAATGCGTCAGTTGACATATCTTCTAACATTTCCAGGGGAATTGCTCTGGAGCTTAGACATATAAATATTAGTCCATATCTTTTGTACTCCTTGCGGTTATGTTTGGTGATGAATGTCCACTATAAAGAAATGGTGGTGATGGGTTTACACGATCTGCCCTTAAATCTGCCATTCTTTGTTCTTCGGTAGGTCTACGTGCCTTTCTGCAGACTACACATTTACTTATATACTTTGCTATAACTTTGCTTCCTTTCACAATCCAGTAGCCACCTTCTCTCAAACAGCTTTGTGTAAAGCTTCTTCCTTGATGCAAAGATATGTTGTGGTAGTGATCAATAATCAGTCTTGTAAAGGTAGAGTTTTTGGGTAGAATTGCATTTTCCAGTCTCCCTCCCACCTTCAGTATACCATCCTGCAGAACAAGATTAAACTTGTACAATGGGTGGTTGTTTGGAAGCCTTTTAGGTTCTTGACTAAGTCTTATCAACTCTTCACTGTAGAATCTCTGTTGAATGAGTCTTATGACTGTTTCTTCAGCTTTTATTCTTTCTTATACATTCAACAATTCCTTCTTTCTGATTCCCTTTGCCAAACGTTGAATTCGAGCTACTACATTTATGACCGTATTCAAATTTAAACATCTGGCTAGTCTTTCAAGTATGTCATCTTGACACTTGTCAGCAGTGCTCAATGTTTGTACGACTTTTACTTCTGGATCACCCATAGACAATTCTGTGAACCAATTAGACTTTTTCAATTCCGTTTACATTCAGGCCTCTTGAAGCATGATCTGCTGGGTTATGCTTTGCGTCAATGGGGTGCCAATGTTCCGGATTTGTTATTTCCCGAATTTTCTCAACTCTGTTGGAGACAAAGATATGGAATCTTCGAGCTTTTTTGCTTATGTATCCTAGGACAACCTGTGAGTCTGTCCAAAAGTATAAAAAAATTGAGAAATCCACAGCACTCTTCAATTCAGGTGAAAATGTTGGCTACTTTATTGGTAACAGCAGCATACGAATAGCGGCTATTTGTATGCAGCGGTTACCAATAAAGTAACCTGAACTTTCCCCTGAATTGAAGAGTGCTGTGGATTTCTCAATTATTCGCTATTTGACGGGACCCCCAGCCAGGATCCCTATCCGCGGGCACTATTTTACTATATTTCCATTTACATATATTACCAAATTGGGACCTGGAGTGCTGCTTACCCCATTTTTCTTTCTGTCCCAAAATATTCTTCATCTATTTTTAATTCCAATTCTTCTCTCAGAAACTTGCGTACTGATGCTAAAACAACAGCTGCTGTCAGTTCAAGTCTTGGTATTGTCTGAATACTGGTAGGTGCAACTCTGGCCTTTCCCATAACCAGGGCACAGTGTACCTTTTCTTCTCCTATCACTCTGATGTAGGAGCATTGAACATAACCATAGCTACTGGCATCTGAAAAGTGATTAATTTCTATTTTCTTGTACTTCTTGTACTTTCCAAAATCATGAGGTACAAAACATCTGGGTATCCATACCTCTCTCAAGTTTTGCTGGTCTCTTATCCAGCTCTCCCAACTTGGCCTCAAGTTTTCAGGCATGGGCTCATCCTATCTCAACTTCTGCATAATTCTTGTAGTATTTCTTTTGCTCTGAGTATTACTGGGGCTAAGAATCCCAATGGATCATACAGTCCTGATCAAAAGTTTAAGACCACTTGAAAAATGGCAAAAAATCATATTTAGCATGGCTGGATCTTAACAAGGTTCCAAGTAGAGCTTCAACATGCAACAAGAAATGGGAGTGAGACAAAACATTTTTTTAGCATTTAATTTAATGAAAACAACAAATAAACTGAAACAGGCTGTTTTTCAGCTGATCAAAAGTTTAGGACAACACCTCCCAAAAAAAACTTAACCCCCCAAAACAGAAATCAAACTTCCAAACATGAACTCAGTAATGAGTATCTCCACCGTTATTGTTGATCACTTAAAAAATTTGTTTCGGCATGCTTGATGCAAGCGTTTCCATGAGGTGAGTGGAAACATTTCTCCAAGTGGTGAAGACGGCCGCACGTCTGGAACTGTTGTCCATTTTTGTAAGCTTCCCTTGCCATCCATTCCCAAAGGTTCTCAATTGGATTTAGATCAGGGGAACACGCAGGATGGGCTAAAAGAGTGATGTTATTCTCCTGGAAGAAGTCCCTTGTCCTGCGGGCATTGTGTACTGTAGCGTTGTCCTGTTGAAAAACCTAGTCATTACCACAGACGAGGGCCTTCAGTTATGAGGAATGCTCTCTGCAACATCTGGACATAGCCAGCGGCCGTTTGACGCCCCTGCACTTCCTGAAGCTCAATTGTTCCACTGAAGGAAAAAGCACCCCAGACCATTATGGCGCCCCTCCACTGTGGCGCGTAGAAAACATCTCAGGTGGGATCTGCTTGTCATGACAGTAACGATGGAAGCCATCAGGACCATCAAGGTTAAATTTTTTCTCAGCAGAGAATAAAACTTTCTTCCACCTTTAAATGTCCCATGTTTGGTGCTCTCTTGCAAAGTCCAAACGAGCAGTTCTGTGGCGTTCAAGGAGACGAGGTCTTTGAAGACTTTTTTACTTTTTGAAGCCCTTCAGTCTCAGATGCCGTCTGATGGTTATGGGGCTGCAGTCAGCACCAGTAAGGGCCTTAATTTGGGTCGAGGATCATCCAGTGTCTTGACGGACAGCCAATTGGATCCTCCGGCTCAGTGCTGTTGAAATTTTTTGGGGTCTTCCACTTGAATTTTTTGTTCCATAACTCTCAGGATCATTTAAGAAATTCCAAATGACTTACTGCGTCCCACCTCAGCAGCGATGGCGCGCTGTGAGAGACCCTGCTTGTGCAGTTCAACAACCCGACCACGTTCAAAAAGGGAGAGTTTTTTTGCCTTTGCCATCACAACGTGTGACTACCTGACAGAAAATGACAATTGTCAAGGCTGTTGCAGCCTGTGATTGTGGGAGGGGCGTAGGCTTTATAAGCTCCCCTCCCACGGTCATCTGACGCTGCAAGTTTTTTCCAACACATGGAACCACTTTTATGGCTTTTTAAGATTATCACAAGACTGCCATACGAATTCCTCTGCAAATTCCTCTACCAGGACAAATATCCTGAGGAAACATTGGAAGCCTAACCCCATTTTTATGTGTTTATATGCACATATCCTCACTGAAGTTCACACACCGCACCGAAGTTATACCACACCTAATACCTAACCAAGAACCATCCGGCACAAGTACCCACACACCTTACACCCCAGCCAACCTTTACAACAAATAAAAACACAAATAAACACCACATCTTTACACATCCCAACTGAACAGCCACTCAAGAAAGAAGACTCCCCATCCCCAACAACAAATCTGCCAAAAATAGCTTTTATAAAAACAGTTTTTATATAAAACAACTTTTAATATTTAGATACAAATAAACACAATTTTAAACCCCATCATTGTCTCTGTATTTATTCCATGCAGTAACATATGAGAGTTTGCCTGTCATACCCATCTATACTCATTCTCTTTCAACTCACGGCCTCTGGGTGTGCCGATGACAGAGCACCTCACTCCATATTGCTAAATTGGTGGGCCACTGTACCACATACCTATTTTGGATTACAATTAACTCTATTGTTTCCTGTGGATTACAAGTGACTTGTTTTGTTTCCAGAGTATTCCAATCTTAAAGCACTTTAAGAAAAAGAACTCAAGTCATTTTTGAGCATATTAGGGTTGAGCGAACCCGAACTGTAAAGATTTTTGGACCCCGGATCCGAACCCGAACATTTCAGTAAAAGTTTGAGTTCGGGTTCAGTGTTCGGCGCTTTCTTGGTGCTTTTTGAAAGGCTGCAGAGCAGCCAATCAACGAGCGGTTAACTGTCTGACCTTAGAAGCCATCACAGCCATGCCTACTAATGGCATGGCTGTGATTGGCCAGTGCAGCATGTGACCCAGCCTCTATTTAAGCTGGAGTCACATAGCGCTGCACGTCACTCTGCTGTTACAAGTGTAGGGAGAGGATGCTGCTGGACTTGTGATTTCAGGGAGAGAATAGGACAGAATCTAACTCAGCGATCTACCTAGAAATAGTTGTGTGTCGTTTTACCCTGCCCTAAGCCCATTGACCAAAAAAAAAACTTTTATAGCTCCGTTAGTTAGGTGGGCGGCGGCGGCAGCCATTTTATGCAAGCTCGGTGCACCAGCACTGCATCTGAGCTTTTGGGACATTGCAAATCACAATTTTTTTGGGCAATCTACAACATCTGGATTAGTCAGTGTTCAATTTAAGCTAGAAATACACCCATCATTTTCTGAGGTTTGAAAAACACATTTTTTTTGCCAAAAAACTGTATTTTCCTGATCTGCAAGTGTTAAATTCAAGTTTAATATATATACAGCTTTCATATTCTGTTACCCCCAAAAAATTGGGGCAATATACAACATCTGGATTAGTCAGTGTGCAATTTAAGCTAGAAATACACCCATCATTTTTTTGGGGGGTTTGAAAAACACACTTTTTGTCAAAATACTGTATTTTTCTGATCTGCAAGGGTTTAATTCAAGTTAAATATATATACAGCTTTCATATTCTGTTACAAAAAAAGGTAATAGAGCCACAGGCACATTTAATAAGTACAGTTATAGAAGAAGAAAGGAGAAGGAGTTGGAACAGCGAGTAGAGGTCCTACAAAGGAAACTGGCCAATGATCAAAGCACAGATACACGGCAGTCGCTGTCTAAGGCAAGGGAGGAATATAATCGCCACCTCCAAGGTAAATGTCAACAAAAGATTTACTTTTTAGGGCAGAAACAGTTTTGTGAGGGAGGTAAGCCAGGGAGATTATTAGCCTCCCTGATTAAAAATCAGCAAACTACCACTATAATTAAAAGCATTAGATCACCTAAGGGAAACATTTGTACAGATGGGGCAGATATTGAACAAGAATTTATTAGCTATTTTTCTACCTTATATAGATCAGAACTAAAGGACCGGCCTAGTGATTATAATTGATAACATATCCTGGATAGGATTAATCTTCCCTCCCTCTCCCAGGAGGATCGAATGATGCTGGAGACTCCTCTCCAAATTTTGGAGTTGGAAGAGGCACTGAAGGCAACTAGAGGCAATTCCTCTCCAGGGGCAGATGGCCTTCCTTTTGAATTATATCGGCGGTATAGCGAGGTGTTACTACCCCGCTTGCTGCAACTATTAAATATCTCATGGAAGGAGGGCCACCTGCCCGTATCAATGTCTGAAGCTATCATCACACTAGTTCTAAAAAAAGGCAAAAATGAATTGGAGATGGGGTCATACAGACCCATCTCCTTACTCAATACTGATTATAAAATAGGTGTGAAGGCACTTGCCAATAGACTTAAAAGGGTAGTGGATAAGATAATTCATACTGACCAAACGGGCTTTATACCAAAGCATTCAGCTCAGACTAATATTCGGAGAACCTTAATGAATATCCACCTGGGAGAGGGAGAGCACCGCTCCATCCTGTCTTTAGATGCTGCCAAGGCATTTGACAGGGTGGAGTGGGATTTCTTGTGGGAAGTAATGAATAGGATGAACTTTGGTCCTAATTTTGTTAAATGGGCTAAACCTCTGTATGAATCACCTAGGGCAAGGGTAAATGTCAATGGCTCTCTGTCTGCACCCTTTGGACTACAACGGGGTACGAGACAGGGCGGCCCCTTATCTCCTCTTTTATTTGCTATTTTTTTGGAGCCCCTGGCATGTCGTATTAGACAAGATACGCAGATTTTTGGTTTTGGGAGCCAGGATATGCAGGAAAAGATTAGTTTATATGCCGACGATGTTCTCATATATCTAAGGGATGGATATTTGGCCTTGCCCTATGTGATGAAGATAATAAACGAATTTGACGTCTTCTCGGGATATGAAGTGAATTGGCAGAAGTCAGCTTTGCTCCCACTAAATAAAACTCCCCCAGTTACTGTAGAAGAGGTTAGATGTTTAGGGTTAACAGATTCATTGGAGTACCTGGGGGTTCGGATTAGCCCTATGGTGAAGGAGTATACCAAATTGAACATTATCCCATTGATATAAAAAGTTAAAAATAAAATATATGTGTGGCAAAAGTTGACGCTGGGGCAGGCCGATAGAACTGCTTTAATCAAAATGGTTCTCCTCCCACAGAAATTATATCAATTGACTCCCTGCCCGATTTGGATTGAAGATATACACTTTAAAGCTCTAGAGAGATTATTTAATGAACTAATTTGGGGCAGGAAAAGAGTACGTATTAAGCAGAGCTATTTGTGGTTGGCAGAGGAGAGTGGCGGTTTATCCCTCCCTTGCCTACGGGGCTATTTTTAGCCTCTCAACTGCACTGGTATATTTCTGCACCTCCTCACACCTTCTCTAAATTTACTGCAAATTATAGAGGGCCCCAGCAGGACATTTTTAGTATACTAGAATCTGGATACATGGGACGGGGGGAATGTATTATATCACACTCTATTCAACGTATATGGGATTCACTTAAAGCTAACTTAGGGATCACGCATATATTTAAATTTACCCCTATATGGTATAATGTGCACTTTATGGAATTTAATAAGATGGAGGATATTGAATTTTGGGAAAGGAAAGGAATAACTAGGGTTGAGCAATTGATATACAATGGTAATATTAGGATGTTAGTTGATATATTTGGGCAGAGAGATATTAAAATACTGGAGAAGTATAAATACTTTTAAGTTAAGCACGCATATATGAGCACGAAAGATAAAGAGGTGTTTATGGTTAAACCACACAAATTTATAGATTGGTGTTATAACCTATATCAGAAGAGTTCGTCCCTCTCATTAATCTACAGTAAATGTAGAATGGAAGTGGCCAAACTGAACAAATTTAGAAGTGAGGAGAAGTGGGGTCAAGATATAGGAAATAATAAAAGAATAAAATGGGAATCAATCTATAGGAATGTCCGGAAAAATTCCATATCCGGGAACCACAGATTAATTCAGTTTAGGATTCTACATCGACTATACTACACACCTAGTGCTCTCTCTCGGTTTTGTAAGGATGTGTTAGATAGATGCCACAGGTGTCAGGCCCAATGTGCAGATTTCTTACATCTGGTTTGGTCCTGCCCCACTGTACAAATTCTTTTATGTTTGCTTTCAGCTTTGTAGATGCTCTTCTTCTTCTGATTCTCAAATAGATAAGGTCTAACTTTTGCTGTGGATGTGCACCCCAGACAACGATAAAGAGGGCGGGGGAAAAGGGGGGAAATGGGGAATAAATATGTTTTTACTTGGTATTCATGATAGAAGAAGCCACCTAAGTTATGTTTATTGTCTAATGTATTTCTGGTATATCATGATGTTAAATGTGTTAATGTTTTTTTCGATGGAAAATAAAAATTAATTAATAAAAAAAAAATAAGTACAGTTTCGGATTCATGCTATTTGGACGGACCTGGCCATATGTTTAGGTTATAGGCCTAAAATGTCATGACAGAATCCCTTTAACCCCTTAAGGACCGGGCTCATTTTCACCTTAAGGACCAGGCCATTTTTTGCAAATCTGACCAGTGTCACTTTAAGTGCTGATAACTTTAAAACACTTTGACTTATCCAGGCCATTCTGAGATTGTTTTTTCGTCACATATTGTACTTCATGACACTGGTAAAATAAAGTAAAAAAAATTAAATTTTTTGCATAATAAAATACCTAATTTACCAAAAATTTGGAAAAATTAGCAAATTTCAAAGTTTCAGTTTCTCTACTTCTGTAATACATAGTAATACCCCCAAAAATTGTGATGACTTAACATTCCCCATATGTCTACTTCATGTTTGAATTATTTTGGGAATGATATTTTATTTTTTGGGGATGTTACAAGGCTTAGAAGTTTAGAAGCAAATCTTGAAATTTTTCAGAAATTTACAAAAACCCAATTTTTAGGGACCACTACAGCTCTGAAGTCACTTTGCGAGGCTTACATAATAGAAACCGCCCAAAAATGACCCCATTCTATAAACTACACCCCTCAAGGTATTCAAAACTGATTTTACAAACTCCGTTAACCCTTTAGGTGTTGCACAAGAGTTATTGGCAAATTGGGATGAAATTTGAGAATTTCATTTTTTTGCCTAATTTTCCATTTTAACCCATTTTTTCCACTAACAAAGCAAGGGTTAACAGCCAAACAATACTGTATCTTTATTGCCCTGACTCTGCTGTTTACAGAAACACCCAATATGTGTCCGTAAACTACTGTACGGCCACACAGCGGGGCGTAGAGTGAAAGGTGCGCCGTATGGTTTTTGGAAGCCAGATTTTGCTGGACAGTTTTTTTGACACCATGTCCCATTTGAAGCCCCCTGATGCACCCCTAGAGTAGAAACTCCATAAAGTGACCCCATCTAAGAAACTACACCCCTCAAGGTATTCAAAACTGATTTTACAAACTTCGTTAACCCTTTAGGTGTTGCACAAGAGTTATTGGCAAATTGGGATGAAATTTGAGAATTTCATTTTTTTGCCTAATTTTCCATTTTAACCCATTTTTTCCACTAACAAAGCAAGAATTAACAGCCAAACAAGACTGTATCTTTATTGCCCTGACTCTGCTGTTTACAGAAACACCCCAAATGTGGCCGTAAACTACTGTACGGCCACACAGCGGGGCGTAGAGTGAAAGGTGCGCCGTATGGTTTTTGGAAGCCAGATTTTGCTGGACAGTTTTTTTGACACCATGTCCCATTTGAAGCCCCCCTGATGCACCCCTAGAGTTGAAACTCCAAAAAAGTGACCCCATCTAAGAAACTACACCCCTCAAGGTATTCAAAACTGATTTTACAAACTTTGTCAACCCTTTAGGTGTTGCACAAGATTTAATGGAAAATAGAGATACAATTTCAAAATTTCACTTTTTTGGCAGATTTTCCATTTTAATATTTTTTTTCCAGTTACAAAGCAAGGGTTAACAGCCAAACAAAACTCATTATTTATGGCCCTGATTCTGTAGTTTACAGAAACACCCCATATGTGGTCGTAAACTGCTGTACGGGCACACGGCAGGGCGCAGAAGGAAAGGAATGCCATACGGTTTTTGGAAGGCAGATTTTGCTGGACAGTTTTTTTGACACCATGTCCCATTTGAAGCCCCCCTGATGCACCCCTAGAGTAGAAACTCCAAAAAAGTGACCCCATTTTAGAAAGTACGGAATAGGGTGGCAGTATTGTTGGTACTAGTTTAGGGTACATATGATTTTTGGTTGCTCTATATTACACTTTTTGTGCGGCAAGGTAACAAGAAATAGCTTTTTTGGCACGTTTTTTTTTTTTGTTATTTACAACATTCATCTGACAGGTTAGATCATGTGGTAATTTTATAGAGCAGGTTGTCACGGACGCGGCGATACCTAATATGTATACAATTTTTTTTATTTATGTAAGTTTTATACAATAACTTCATTTTTAAAACCCAAAAATTGTTTAGTGTCTCCATAGTCTAAGAGCCATAGTTTTTACAGTTTTTGGGCGATTATCTTGAGTAGGGTCTAATTTTTTGCGGGATGAGATGACTGTTTGATTGGCACTATTTTGGGGTGCATATGACTTTTTGATCGCTTGCTATTACACTTTTTGTGACGTAAGATGGCAAAAAATTGCTTTTTTTACACTTTTTTTTTTCTTTTTTTTTACGGTGGTCACCTGAGGGGTTAGGTCATGTGATAATTTTATAGAGCCGGTCGATACGGACGCGGCGATACCTAATATGTATACTTTATTTTTATTTATAAAAGTTTTACACAATTATTTTATTTTTGAAACAAAAAAAAATCATGTTTTAGTGTTTCCATAGTCTAAGAGCCATAGTTTTTTCAGTTTTTGGGCGATTATCTTGAGTAGGGTCTCATTTTTTGCGGGATGAGATGACGGTTTTATTGGTACTATTTTGGCGTACATGCGACTTTTTTGATCACTTTTATTACCTTTTTTGGGAAGTAAGGTGGGCAAAATTTCAATTTTCTCATAGTTTTTATTTTTTTATTTTTATGGCGTTCACCGTGCGGGGAAAGTAACATGACAGTTTTATAGATCAGGTCGTTACGGACGCGGCGATACCTAATATGTGTAGTGTATTTTTTTATTTTTATTTTTATTCAGTGATAAATGTTTTTTTATTTTATCTTAACTTTTTTCACTTTTTTTAAAAAAAATTGGACCCAGACCCACTTGGTTCTTGAAGATCCAGTGGGTCTGATGTCTGTAAATACAGTACAGAACCTATATAGGTTTCTGCACTGTATTTTACTTACACTGAACAGATCTATGCTTTCAGCACAGATCTGTTCAGCACCATGGACAGCAGGACGCCTGAGCAGGCGTCCTGTTGCCATGGGAACCTTCCCCGTCTGTCACAACTTCGCAGACGGGGAAGGGTGAGGACGGGGCTTCGGGGGGCTCTCTGGGGGCTCTCTCCCTCTCCCATCGGGGGGCTGCAAAGGCACAGCAGCCCCCCGATCGGAGAGGGAGGGAGCTCCTTGCGCTGTTAACCTTTTCCATACAGCGGTCCGTACGGACCGCTGCATGGAAAGGGTTAAACGGCTGACATCGCATCACCGATGTCAGCCGTTTATACCAGGGTGCCAGCAATGTGCTGGCACCCTGGTATAACCCACTAGACGCCAACGATTATGCAATGGGAGGCGGGCGGGGGATCGCGATCCCGCCTGCCGCACCGCCCGCCTCCCGCAACGCCCCCACCGCCTGCGACACCCCCCCTGCACCACCCGCCGCCATCAAATCATGCAGGGGTGCAGGGGGGGGTGCGCAATATTGATTTTAGGCACTCTGAAGTTTCTGATCCCCGCGGTCAGGGACCGCGGGGATCAGAAACTGCAAAAAGCGCAGCAAACCGCAGGTCTGAATTGACCTGCGGTTTGCTGCGATCGCCGACACGGGGGGGTCAAATGACCCCCCCCTGCATTGTTACGGGATGCCGGCTGAATGATTTCAGCCGGCGTCCCGTTCCGATTAACCCCCGCGGCGCCGGAATGCAGATTTTAAGTCAGGACGTACCGGTACGTCCTCGGTCCTTAAGGACTCGGGAAATAGGGCGTACCGGTACGTCCTCGGTCCTTAAGGGGTTAAGCTAGAAATACACCCATCATTTTCAGTGTTAAATTCAAGTTTAATATATACAGCTTTCATATTCTGTTACCAAAAAAACATTTTTTGGGCAATCTACAACATCTGGATTAGTCAGTGTGCAATTTAAGCTAGAAATTAATTTCTGGCATTTGAAAAACACACTTTTTTGTCAAAAAACTGTATTTTCGTGATCTGCAAGTGTTAAATTCAAGTTTAATATATATACAGCTTTCATATTCTATTACCCCAAAAAACTAATTGGGGGGCAATCTACAACATCTGGATTAGTCAGTGTGCAATTTAAGCTAGAAATACACCCATCATTTTCTGGGGTTTTAAAAACACACTTTTTTGACAAAAAACACTATTTTCAGGCCTTGCAGCATCAGCACGTGTGAAATTACAGGCTTATATACTGCTGTCAAATTCAGTTGTTAAACAAACACTCGTTTGGGCACAAAAAAAATTGTTGGCAGCCTTTGATGCAGATGTCAGTGTGAGATACACCCTTACATTTGGGTTAGATTCAGAGACTTTAAATACCGCCATTTGGTGCAATTCAGGCCTACACTGGTTTAGGCCCTGTGAGATACACCCTCTACATACAGGAGTTTAATTCAGGCATTTGAAATACAGCCATTTTGTGCAAATAAATATTTAATTTAGGCCTACACTGGTTCAGGCCCTGTGAAATACACCCTCTACATACAGGGGTTTGATTCAGGCATTTGAAATACCGCCTTTTTGGACACCAATATTGAATTAAGGCCTACACTGGTTCAGGCCCTGTGAGATACACCCTCTACATACAGGGGATTTATTCAGGCATTTGAAATACAGCCATTTGAAATACAGCCATTTTGTGCAAAGAAATATTTAATTTAGGCCTACACTGGTTCAGGCCCTGTGAGATACACCCTCTACATACAGGGGTTTGATTCAGGCATTTGAAATACAGCCATTTGAAATACAGCCATTTTGGGCAAAGAAATATTTAATTTAGGCCTACACTGGTTCAGGCCCTGTGAGATACACCTTCTACATACAGGGGTTTGATTCAGGCATTTGAAATACAGCCATTTGAAATACAGCCATTTTGTGCAAAGAAATATTTAATTTAGGCCTACTGTAACAGTCCTACAGGCTCACCTGAGTCAGAGGACAGCTGGCTGGAGGTAGGAGTGGAGCCCAGTGGCAAGGACCGCAGGCAGGTAGTAGGTGCAGGAAGTCTGGCAGAGGCGTAGTCGGTAGGCAGGCGGTGGGTCAGGGCAGGCGGCAGTAAGCGTGGTCAGACAATCCGGATGGCAACGGTGGTAGCAGTTCAGTAGGTAGGGGCAAAGCAGAAGAGTAGTCGGTAGACAATTCCTGGTCAGCAGTGGACTTCCAGTAGTAGCAAGAGCAGCAGATGAGGAGAAGCTTGATCAAGGCTCAGGAGCTCAATAATCAGCAAGCTAGAGTGCAAGGGGCTGGACTTATATAGGGAAGTACCAGGTGTGGGGAATCAAGGGTGATGAGCAAGGCTTGGCAAGACTGAGGTTACATAATAGGTTTCAGGGAGGAATGTCCAGAGAGGATGGTAGCCTAGTAAGCAGGGCTACTGCCTGGGATGTGGCTGGTCACGGGTTCGAATCCCGACAGTACTCCCCCCCCCTTCCAAGGTGACCTCTGGGCACCGCAGGGGCAGGCTTACCAGGGTGCTGTTGGTGGAACTCTTTTACCAGTCTGGGGGCGTGGACATTTCTTCTGGCTCCCAGGAGTTATCCTCGGGAGGGTAACCCTCCCACCCAATTAGGTATTGTAGTCTTCCCCGGTGGATCCTGGAGTCGAGGATCTTTGCGACAAGCGTATTCTTCTTCACCCTGTACCCTCACGGGTGGTGGAGGGGGCGAGTGGCGGCCTGTGAAGGTGTTCTCCACGTATGGCTTGAGGAGTGAGCAATGGAAGACAGGGTGCACCCTAATGGAGTCCGGAAGGTCGAGCCGGAACGTGACCTCGTTGATTTGTGCGGTGATCCGGAACGGACCCATGTATCTTTGGGCCAACTTTTTGGAGGGGACCTTCAATCTGAGGTTCCTGGTGGACAGCCACACCTTGTCTCCCACATGGAAGCCCGGGGTGGGTTTGCGACGTCTGTCTGCTCCCTGTTTAAAGCGCCTCTGGGCGAGCTGGAGGTTGTCTATAATGTTCTTTTGTGCCTCCTGTAGGGTTGTTAGGCGTTCGGCCACTGCTGGGAGGGTGGAGGCGACGGGCAGGTGGGGAATGAACACCGGGTGCGAGCCTGTGTTAGCAAAGAAGGGGCTGTGCTTGGTTGAGCTGTGCTCAGCATTGTTGTAGGCGAACTCGGCCGTGGGGAGATGGTCAAGCCAGTCATCCTGCAGGTGGGAGCTGAAACAGCGTAGGTACTGCTCTAGGGTCTGATTAGTTCTCTCAGTCTGCCCGTTTGACTGAGGGTGGAAAGCAGAGGACAGGTTCACTTTAACCCCGAGCGCCAGGCAGAAGTTCTTCCAGAACTTTGAGGCAAATTGTACGCCTCGGTCGGAGACCACGTCGTCCGGGATCCCATGCAGCCTGAAGACCTCTCTGAGAATTAGATCGGCCGTCTGTTTGGCGGTGGGTATGCCTTTGTAGGGGATGAAATGGGCCATCTTGGTGAGACGGTCGACCACGACCAGGATGGTGTTCATCCCTTTTGAAGGAGGAAGGTCTACCACAAAGTCCATGGAGATCGAGCCCCATGGGCGGGAGGGAATAGGGAGGGGTTGTAACAGACCCACGGGAGAGGAACGAGGAGTCTTATTGCGGGCACAGACCGCGCACGAGGAGATGTACCTCTTGATGTCCTCCTTGTATGTTGGCCACCAGAAGGAGCGGGAGAGAAGCTCCTGGGTCTTTCTTGTGCCAAAATGGCCGGCCAGCTTGGAGTCATGGTTGAGTTTGAGCACCTTGAGCCGTGCGATTTCTGGTACATATAGTTGTAGGTCCTGATGAAACCAATGACCGTTCTTAAACGTAAGGCTGATATTCCCTGTGGGGTGGGCGAGGAAGGGGTCATTTTCATATCCTTCTTTGATTGTGCCCAGGAGTTCTTTAGAGTAGGTGGCCCCTACGACCCTTCTCTCAGGTAAGATGTTATTTTGGCCCTTGTTACTCTGTGAGGGCTCGGAAAACATTCTGGAGAGGGCGTCAGCCTTGCCGTTTTTTGATCCGGGGCGATAGGTGATGAGAAAGTTGAAGCGGGAAAAGAATAGGCTCCATCTGGCCTGTCTGGCTGAGAGTCTCTTAGCGCTGCGGATGAACTCGAGGTTCTTGTGGTCAGTTAGTACGATTATGGGGTTGGTGGCTCCCTCCAGCAGGTGTCTCCACTCAGAGAAGGCATCCTTGATCGCCAGTAGTTCTTTGTTCCCGATGTCATAGTTCTTCTCGGAGGGGGACATCTGGCGGGAGAAATATGCGCACGGGTGTAATAGCATCTTCTCCCCTGTCCGTTGTGACAAAACTGCCCCCACCGCGGAGTCTGATGCATCCACTTCGACTGTAAATGGCAGCTCGGGGTTCGGGTGGATTAGGATTGGGGCAGAAGTGAAGAGGAGTTTCAACTTGGTGAAGGCCTCCTGGGCCTCGGGTGTCCAGGAGAAGGGGACTGCCTTCTTGGTGAGTTGGGTGATTGGTGCTATGACCTTGGAGAAGTTCCGGATAAACTTCCGATAGAAGTTGGCGAAGCCAATGAATCTTTGTATCTCCTTCTCGTTTTTCGGAACGGGCCAGTTCATCACAGCTTGGACCTTCCCCGGGTCCATACTTAGGCCCTCTGGGGAGATGATGTATCCGAGGAACTGAGTGGTGGTTCGCTCAAACTCGCATTTCTCTAGCTTGATATAGAGAGAGTTCTGTCGGAGTCTCTGCAGTACCCTGCGGACGTGTTCGCGGTGCTGCTCGAGGTCTTCAGAGAAGATCAAGATGTCGTCCAGGTAAACGACTACAAACAGATCCAGCATGTCCCTGAGGACGTCGTTAATGAAGTGCTGGAAGGTGGCGGGAGCATTGCAGAGTCCGAAAGGCATGACCAGGTACTCGAAATGACCATAACGTGTCCGGAAGGCGGTCTTCCATTCGTCCCCAGGGCGGATTCGGACGAGGTTGTAGGCCCCTCGAAGGTCGAGTTTAGTGAAGATCTTCGCTGCCCGGAGTCTCTCAAGGAGTTCTGAAATCAGTGGGAGCGGGTACCGTTTTTTTACGGTTATGTCGTTAAGCTTTCTGTAGTCTATGCAGGGACGCAGGGAGGAGTCTTTTTTCTCTACGAAGAAAAAGGGGGCTCCCGCGGGGGAGGTGGAGGGCCGGATGAACCCCTTCCTCAGGTCCTCGTCCAGGTACTCTTTCAGAGCCTTGAGTTCAGGCTCTGAGAGGGAGTAGATACTGCCAAAGGGTATTTCGGCCCCGGGCAACAGTTCTATAGGGCAGTCGTAGGGTCGGTGTGGTGGCAGCTTGTCTGCGTTTTTCTTGTCGCAGACATCCTGGAACTCGCGGTATTGAGAGGGTAGCAGATCCTTGACGGATAGTTTTGAGATGGTGGTGTCTTCGGGTGGAAGGACGGGTTTGTGGGAGCAATTTAGCGAGCAGAACTCGGACGGGAATCGTATGCAGCGGGTTTCCCAGTCCACCGAGGGGTTGTGGGTGGCCAACCATGGGATGCCCAAGATCACTGGGAACTTCGGGGAGGCGATCAGAGAGAAGTGGATCTTTTCACGGTGATCTGGTTCTATGAGGAGTTGTAGTTCGGTGGTCTCGTGAGTGGCCGGCCCCGAGGAGAGTGGGGATCCGTCGACGGTTTCCAGGTCAACGGGGGCTGCCTTGATTGTCAGTGGAATATTCTTTTCGCGGGCGAAGGTTAGGTCCATGAAGTTGCCTCCCGCCCCGGAGTCTAACATCGCTGAACAGGGGAGTTGTCGCCCCTCAATCTCGATGAGGATGGGGACGATGAAGTGGGATCCATGAGCCGCCGTGTTGTTATTTTCAGGGGCTGCTGGTGGGGTTGGAGTCTGTGGTTGCTCCTTTAGTTCCGTGACGGCAATAGTCTTTCGGATCTTATGAGAACATTTGATGGCAAAATGACCCTGCTCCCCACAGTAGAGGCAGAGGTTTTCGGCCAGCCGTCTCTCCTTCTCAGCTGTGGATAGAGACCTACGTAGAGCGTCGACCTGCATAGGTTCAGTTGCTGACTGGGGGTCGCGCTGGGCGGTGGAAGAGAAGGAATAAGTGGGTCTGTGGTCCAAGGACCAGAGTCTTTCTTTCTTCCTCTCGGAGAGTCTTTGATCTATCCGGATGCATAACTGAATGAAGTCATCCAGATCGTCCGGGGCCTCAACTCTGGCGAGTTCGTCCTTTATTAATTCGGACAGGCCTCGCCGGAATTGGCTCCTCTGTGCCGCTGGGTTCCAGGTGGTGTCCGTGACCCAACGGCGAAACTCAGCGGTGTATTCGGCGACGGAGCGTCTCCCTTGCGCCTCGGCTGTCGCACAGCGGTTGGGGTCGTCGAAGACTTGGCTCATTGCGGTGATGAAGTTGTTTAGGTTGTTCAGGAGCTGACTGTTAGTCTCCACGTATGGTGATGCCCATGCTAATGCTTCATCCGTCAGGAGATTGACCATGAATAGCACCTTCTTTTTCTCGGTGGTGAAGGGGGCCGGGTACATCTGAAAATAGATGCGGCATTGGTTTAGAAACCCCCGATACTGGCGTCTGTCACCGCCGAATCTTGATGGGAGTGGCATGCGGGTGTCTGCAGCCGTGCCGCGGACGTCCAGGAGTTGCCTCTGTAGTTCAATAATCTCGCTCTGTTGGCTTTGGACTACGTCTTGGAGCTGGGCAAATTTCTCCTGATATGTAGTACCAAATTCTTGAAGTTCAGAGACCTGCTTACGCAGAGTGGCCATTGCGGACTCCATAGTGTGGGCTGATTATTCTGTAACAGTCCTACAGGCTCACCTGAGTCAGAGGACAGCTGGCTGGAGGTAGGAGTGGAGCCCAGTGGCAAGGACCGCAGGCAGGTAGTAGGTGCAGGAAGTCTGGCAGAGGCGTAGTCGGTAGGCAGGCGGTGGGTCAGGGCAGGTGGCAGTAAGCGTGGTCAGACAATCCGGATGGCAACGGTGGTAGCAGTTCAGTAGGTAGGGGCAAAGCAGAAGAGTAGTCGGTAGACAATTCCTGGTCAGCAGTGGACTTCCAGTAGTAGCAAGAGCAGCAGATGAGGAGACGCTTGATCAAGACTCAGGAGCTCAATAATCAGCAAGCTAGAGTGCAAGGGGCTGGACTTATATAGGGAAGTACCAGGTGTGGGGAATCAAGGGTGCTGAGCAAGGCTTGGCAAGACTGAGGTTACATAATAGGTTTCAGGGAGGAATGTCCAGAGAGGATGGTAGCCTAGTAAGCAGGGCTACTGCCTGGGATGTGGCTGGTCACGGGTTCGAATCTACACTGGGTCAGGCCCTGTGAGATACACCCTCTATATACTGGGGTTTGATTCAGGCTTTTGAAATACAGCCATTTTGTGGAAAAATATTTAATTTAGGCCTACACTGGTTCAGACCCTGTGAGATACACCCTCTACATACAGGGTTTTGATTCAGGCATTTAAAATACAGCCATTTGAAATACAGCCATTTTGTGCAAATAAATAATTCATTTAGGCCTACACTGGTTCAGGCCCTGTGAGATACACCCTCTACATGCAGGGGTTTGATTCAGGCATTTGAAATACAGCAATTTGAAATACAGCCATTTTGTGCAAAGAAATATTTAATTCAGGCCTATACTGGTTCAGGCCCTGTGAGACACACCCTCTACATACAGGGGTTTGATTTATACATTTGAAATACCGCCATTTTGGGCACCAATATTGAATTCAGGCCTACATTGGTTCAGGCCCTGTGAGATACACCCTCTACACACAGGGGTTTGATTCAGGCATTTGAAATACAGCCATTTGAAATACAGCCATTTTGGGCAAAGAAATATTTAATTTAGGCCTACACTGGTTCAGGCCCTGTGAGATACACCCTCTACACACAGGGGTTTGATTCAGGCATTTGAAATACAGCCATTTGAAATACAGCCATTTTGTGCAAAGAAATATTTAATTTAGGCCTACACTGGTTCAGGCCCTGTGAGATACACCCTCTACATGCAGGGGTTTGATTCAGGCATTTGAAATACAGCCATTTTGTGCAAAGAAATATTTATTTCAGGCCTATACTGGTTCAGGCCCTGTGAGACACACCCTCTACATACAGGGGTTTGATTTATACATTTGAAATACCGCCATTTTGGGCACCAATATTGAATTCAGGCCTACACTGGTTCAGGCCCTGTGAGATACACCCTCTACACACAGGGGTTTGATTCAGGCATTTGATATACAGCCATTTGAAATACAGCCATTTTGTGCAAAGAAATATTTAATTTAGGCCTACACTGGTTCAGGCCCTGTGAGATACACCCTCTACATACTGGGGTATGATTCAGGCTTTTGAAATACAGCCATTTGAAATACAGCCATTTTGAGGAAAGAAATATTTAATTTAGGCCTACACTGGTTCAGACCCTGTGAGATACACCCTCTACATACAGGGTTTTGATTCAGGCATTTAAAATACAGCCATTTGAAATACAGCCATTTTGTGCAAAGAAATATTTAATTTAGGCCTACACTGGTTCAGGCCCTGTGAGACACACCCTCTACATACAGGGGTTTGATTCATACATTTGAAATACCGCCATTTTGGGCACCAATATTGAATTCAGGCCTACACTGGTTCAGGCCCTGTGAGATACACTCTCTACATACAGGGGTTTAATTCAGGCATTTGAAATACAGCCATTTTGTGCAAAGAAATATTTAATTTAGTCCTACACTGGTTCAGGCCCTGTGAGATACACCCTCTACATACAGGGGTTTGATTCAGACATTTGAAATACAGCCATTTGAAATATAGCCATTTTGTGCAAATAAATATTGAATTCAGGCCTACACTGGTTCAGGCCCTGTGAGATACACCCTCTACATACAGGGGATTGATTCAGACATTTGAAATACAGCCATTTTGTGCAAAGAAATATTTAATTAAGGCCTACACTGGTTCAGGCCCTGTGAGATACACTCTCTACATACAGGGGTTTGATTCAGGCATTTGAAATACAGCCATTTTAAATACAGCCATTTTATGCAAAGAAATATTTAATTTAGGCCTACACTGGTTCAGGCCCTGTGAGATACACCCTCTACATACAGGGGTTTGATTCAGGCATTTGAAATACAGCCATTTAAAATACAGCCATTTTGTGCAAAGAAATATTTAATTCAGGCCTACACTGGTTCAGGCCCTGTGAGATACACCCTCTACATTCAGGGGTTTGATTCAGGCATTTGAAATACAGCAATTTGAAATACCGCCATTTTGGGCAAAGAAATATTTAATTTAAGCTTACCCTGGTTCAGGCCCTGTGACATACACCCTCTACATACAGGGGTTTGATTCAGGCATTTGAAATACAGCCATTTAAAATACAGCCATTTTGTGCAAATAAATATTTAATTTAGGCCTACACTGGTTCAGGCCCTGTGAGATACACCCTCTACATACAGGGGTTTGATTCAGGCATTTGAAATACAGCCATTTTGTGCAAAGAAATATTTAATTTAGTCCTACACTGGTTCAGGCCCTGTGAGATACACCCTCTACATACAGAGGTTTGATTCAGGCATTTGAAATACAGCCATTTGAAATACAGCCATTTTGTGCAAAGAAATATTTAATTCAGGCCTACATTGGTTCAGGCCCTGTGAGATACACCTTCTACATACTGGGGTTTGATTCAGACATTTGAAATACAGCCATTTGAAATATAGCCATTTTGTGCAAATAAATATTGAATTCAGGCCTACACTGGTTCAGGCCCTGTGAGATACACCCTCTACATACAGGGGATTGATTCAGGCATTTGAAATACAGCCATTTTGTGCAAAGAAACATTTAATTCAAGCCTACACTGGTTCAGGCCCTGGGAGATACACTCTCTACATACAGGGGTTTAATTCAGGCATTTGAAATACAGCCATTTTGTGCAAAGAAATATTTAATTTAGTCCTACACTGGTTCAGGCCCTGTGAGATACACCCTCTACATACAGGGGTTTGATTCAGACATTTGAAATACAGCCATTTGAAATATAGCCATTTTGTGCAAATAAATATTGAATTCAGGCCTACACTGGTTCAGGCCCTGTGAGATACACCCTCTACATACAGGGGATTGATTCAGGCATTTGAAATACAGCCATTTTGTGCAAAGAAATATTTAATTAAGGCCTACACTGGTTCAGGCCCTGTGAGATACACTCTCTACATACAGGGGTTTGATTCAGGCATTTGAAATACTGCCATTTTAAATACAGCCATTTTATGCAAAGAAATATTTAATTTAGGCCTACACTGGTTCAGGCCCTGTGAGATACACCCTCTACATACAGGGGTTTGATTCAGGCATTTGAAATACAGCCATTTAAAATACAGCCATTTTGTGCAAAGAAATATTTAATTCAGGCCTACACTGGTTCAGGCTCTGTGAGATACACCCTCTACACACAGGGGTTTGATTCAGGCATTTGAAATACCGCCATTTTGGGCACCAATATTGAATTCAGGCCTACACTGGTTCAGGCCGTGTGAGATACACCCTCTACATACAGAGGTTTGATTCAGGCATTTGAAATACAGCCATTTGAAATACATCCATTTTGTGCAAAGAAATATTTAATTTAGGCTTACACTGGTTCAGGGTCTGTGAGATACACCCTCTACATACAGGGGTTTGATTCAGGCATTTGAAATACAGCCATTTTGTCCAAATAAATATTTAATTTAGGCCTACACTGGTTCAGGCCCTGTGAGATACACCCTCTACATACAGGGGTTTGATTCAGACATGTAAAATACAGCCATTTGAAATATAGCCATTTTGTGCAAAGAAATATTTAGGTTAGGCCTACACTGGTTCAGGCCCTGTGAGATACACCCTCTACATACAGGGGATTGATTCAGGCATTTAAAATACAGCCATTTGGAATACAGACATTTTGTGCAAAGAAATATTTAATTCAGGCCTACATTGGTTCAAGCCCTGTGAGATACACCCTCTACATACAGGGGTTTGATTCAGGCATTTGAAATACAGCCATTTGAAGTACAGCCATTTTGTTCAAATAAATATTGAATTCAGGCCTACACTGGTTCAGGCCCTGTGAGATACACCCTCTACATATAGTGGTTTGATTCAGGCATTTGAAATACAGCCATTTTGTGCAAAGAAATATTTAATTTAGGCCTACACTGGTTCAGGCCCTGTGAGATACACCCTCTACATTCAGGTGTTTGATTCAGGCATTTAAAATACAGCCATTTGAAATACAGACATTTTGTGCAAAGAAATATTTAATTTAGGCCTACACTGGTTCAGGCCCTGTGAGATACACTCTCTACATACAGGGGTTTGATTCAGGCATTTGAAATACAGCCATTTTGTGCAAAGAAATACCTTATTTTTCGCTTTATAAACCCCTTTTTTCCCCCCCAAAAGTGGGGGGAAAATGGCCGTGCGTCTTATAAAGCGAATACTTCGCTGGCCGCTATGCTGCACAGCGCGGCCAGCGAAGTATCAGTGTGAAGGGAGGAGGCGGGGACACTTATGGCGGGGCCCGGTGCAGTGACTCTACTCTAATACACCGGGCCCCGCAACTGTTAAACATTCAATTTGATCTCTATATCTAATTGTAGACGCACTGTACGGTACTTACTGTAGTACCGGAGGTATAACATTAAGACGGCGCAGCGCCTGCTGCAGCTCCCTCCTCATGCGCCTCCTGCCCAAGCTCCCTCTGTCATGCGGCACCTGCCCCAGCTCACTCTGTCATGCGCCGCCTGCCTGTTCATTCATAAAGTGAGATAAGCAGGCAGGCGGCGCATGAGGAGGGAGCAGGGGCAGGCGGCGCATGACCGAGGGAGCTGGGGCAGGCGGCGCATCAGGAGGGAGCTGCGACAGGCGGCGCATGACCGAGGGAGATGCCGGTCTGCGCCGTCTTAATGTTATACATCTGGTACTACAGTAAGTACCATACAGCGCGTATACAATTAGATATAGAAATCAAATTGAATGTTTAACAGTTGCGGGGCCCGGTGTATTAGAGTAAAGTCACTGCACCGGGCCCCGCCATGAGTGTCCCCGCCTCCTCCCTCCACACTGAACCATCTGATGGGGGATCTTTAGATGACACTTATGGGGATCTGTGGATGACATAAGTGTCATCCACCGAGCCCCATAAGTGTCATCCACAGATCCCCCATCAGTGTAATGCACAGATCCCACATCAGTGTCATCCACAGAGCCCCCCACAGTGTCATCCACAGAGCCCCCCACAGTGTCATCCACAGAGCCCCCCACAGTGTCATCCACAGAGCCCCCCTCAGTGTCACCCACAGAGCCCCCCACAGTGTCATCCACAGAGCCCCCCACAGTGTCATCCACAGAGCCCCCCTCAGTGTCACCCACAGAGCCCCCCTCAGTGTCACCCACAGAGCCCCCCTCAGTGTCACCCACAGAGCCCCCCCTCAGTGTCATCCACAGAGCCCCCCTTAGTGTTATCCACAGAGCCCCCCTTAGTGTCACCCACAGAGCCCCCCTCAGTGTCACCCACAGAGCCCCCCCTCAGTGTCATCCACAGAGCCCCCCTTAGTGTTATCCACAGAGCCCCATAAGTGTCATCCACAGATCCCCCCTCAGTGTCATTCACAGATCCCCCATAACAGTGCGTCATCCACAGATCCCCCATAACAGTGCGTCATCCACAGATCCCCCCATAACAGTGCGTCATCCACAGATCCCCCATAACAGTGCGTCATCCACAGATCCCCATAACAGTGCGTCATCCACAGACCACCATTAGTTCAAAACCTACCAAAAGCACACCTTTTGGTTCAAAATATTTTTTTCTTATTTTCCTCCTCAAAAACCTAGGTGCGTCTTATCATCAGGTGCGTCTTATAAAGCGGAAAAATACGGTATTTAATTTAGGCCTACACTGGTTCAGGCCCTGTGAGATACACCCTCTACATACAGGGGTTTGATTCAGGCATTTGAAATACAGCCATTTGAAATACAGCCATTTTGGGCAAAGAAATATTTTATTCAGGCCTACACTGGTTCAGGCCCTGTGAGATACACCCTCTACATACAGGGGTTTGATTCAGGCATTTGAAATACAGCCATTTGAAATACAGCCATTTTGTGCAAAGAAATATTTAATTTAGGCCTACACTGGTTCAGGCCCTGTGAGATACACCCTCTACACACAGGGGTTTGATTCAGGCATTTGAAATACAGCCATTTTGTGCAAATAAATATTTAATGTAGGCCTACACTGGTTCAGGCCCTGTGAGATACACTCTCTACATACAGGGGTTTGATTCAGACATTTGAAATACAGCCATTTTGTGCAAAGAAATATTTAATGTAGGCCTACACTGGTTCAGGCCCTGTGAGATACACCCTCTACATACAGGGGTTTGATTCAGACATTTAAAATACAGCCATTTTGTGCAAAGAAATATTTAATTTAGGCCTACACTGGTTCAGGCCCTGTGAGATACACTCTCTACATACAGGGGTTTGATTCAGGCATTTGAAATACAGCCATTTTGTGCAAAGAAATATTTAATTTAGGCCTACACTGGTTCAGGCCCTGTGAGATACACCCTCTACATACAGGGGTTTGATTCAGGCATTTAAAATACTGCCATTTGAAATACAGCCATTTTGTGCAAAGAAATATTTAATTCAGGCCTACACTGGTTCAGGCCCTGTGAGATACACTCTCTACATACAGGGGTTTGATTCAGGCATTTGAAATGCAGCCATTGTGTGCAAAGAAATATTTAATTTAGGCCTACACTGGTTCAGGCCCTGTGAGATACACCCTTTACATACAGGGGTTTGATTCAGGCATTTGAAATACAGCCATTTGAAATACAGCCATTTTGTGCAAAGAAATATTTAATTCAGGCCTACACTGGTTCAGGCCCTGTGAGTGTCACGGAATGTGTACAGGAAACAAGACAACACAAAATGAATATATGACTCACTGGATCCAAAACTAAGGAACAAAAAGGGAGACCCCTGCATAAGACCTGGCTCTCTCCCTTACTGCTCAGCCTATGCGAAAATCCCAATGGTAGATGATCGCATATCCTCGTACCTCGACTGTATAACACCTGAACACCCTACAATAGTGAGGGGACACGACCACCGGCTCCCTACACTAGAGACGGAGGGAGTCAGGGTCACCTGGGATCCAGCAAACAGAAAAACACAAATGAATGCATAACACTTATCTTGTAGAAGACTGGGAAGTAGGATCAGCATGCACACACACTCCAGGAAGTAGTATAAACCGCACACTGATGCACTATGGGGAGGAATTTAAAGGGATGCAATCAGTCCAACTACATGACAGCTGAGAGAGGCTAATGAGATGAGGAACTGAAAGCAAAACAAAGGAAGCTCAAGGAGGAGGTTCTGAAAGGCATCTGTCAGAGCTTCTCAGATGTCTGGTGGTGACAGTGAGATACACTCTCTACATACAGGGGTTTGATTCAGGCATTTGAAATACAGCCATTTTGTGCAAAGAAATATTTAATTTAGGCCTACACTGGTTCAGGCCCTGAGAGATACACCCTCTATATACAGGGGTTTGATTCAGGCATTTGAAATACAGCCATTTTGTGCAAAGAAATATTTAATTTAGGCCTACACTGGTTCAGGCCCTGTGAGATACACCCTCTACACACAGGGGTTTGATTCAGGCATTTGAAATACAGCCATTTTGTGCAAATAAATATTTAATTTAGGCCTACACTGGTTCAGGCCCTGTGAGATACACTCTCTACATACAGGGGTTTGATTCAGGCATTTGAAATACAGCCATTTGAAATACAGCCATTTTGTGCAAAGAAATTTTTAATTTAGGACTACACTGGTTTAGGCCCTGTGAGATACACCATCTACATACAGGGGTTTGATTCAGGCATTTGAAATACAGCCATTTGAAATACAGCGATTTTGGGCAAAGAAATATTTAAGTTAGGCCTGCAGGAACTTTAGGGTAGCCGTTATATGTTTGTCTTTGTATGTCTTTATGTGTACTTCATGCAGCACTTTGTATTTATTTGGGTACCCTGAAGCTTGTTCCTCTTATCCTAAGCATAAGCTGAGGGAGGCTTAACTCAAAGTAAGGGGGAATGTAACACCCCAGAGTTGTGTTACTACACGCCTCTACCCCGCTACTATCTTCTAAGCGCTTTTACACTCTCATCAGATATGATTTTTTCTCATGTCCACCAGAAATGTGCATATAAACCATATTAAAGGGTTTCTACCACCAAATTTTTACCTATTTAGCTTTCTGACCCTAGCGATCTGCTAGTATCCGCTGTACCTAACCATGTTCATGTATTACCTTTGTCTGGAGCGGTTAAGCCTAAAAACGTAGTTTTATTGATATGCAAATGAGCCTCTAGGTGCTATGGGGGCATCTTTTCAGCACCTATAGGCTCCGTCTACTCACTATTTCTGCCGCCCAGCGCACTCCAGCCCGCCCCTCTCCTCTAGATTGACAGCCTACTTCTCCCCATCTCGGCCGAATTCTCGCACTTGCGCCGTGTGCTTTTGTATTCGGTGCAGGCGCAGTGACTGTCGGACTGCTCCCTGCGCGCTGGGCGGCAGAAATAGTGAATAGACGGAGCCTCTAGGTGCTGAAAAGACGCCCCCATAGCACCTAGAAGCTCATTTTCATATCAATAAAACTACATTTTTAAGCTTAACCGCTCCAGACAAAGGTAATACGAGAACACGGTTAGGTACAGCAGACACTAGCAGATCGTTAGTGTCAGACAGCTAAATAGGTCAAAATCTGGTAGGAGAAACCCTTTAAATACTATTGTTCCAGTAATTTGCCAGTAGGTGGCAGCAACTCATTGGCAAGTACAGCTTAGTGTTTAGTGAATCTAGGCTGGAATGGATTATTCCAGCTTGGCTCCCCCTCTGTGGAAAAGTGGGCAGTTTCCACATCCTGCAGCATAGGTGGAGAAGGAAGTTAGAGTCAGTGTAGGCTCCCCCCTGCTAGGGGAAGGCTGTGTGATAGCGTTCAGGAGAAACCCCTGTATAGGGAAGACAGCAAGGGCCTAGTCTCAGCTGAGACTTGACCATATTCCCGGTCTGAGCACCTTCAGCTCAGCTGGATGAACAAAGCAGAAAACCAGAGACAACCTCCAGAATTCCAGGAAGAAAGCATCCCCTGAGAATCCATCTGTGAGTTAAGTCCAGTGCCTAGGAGAAGCCTATTCCTCCTCAGCTAGTCTGTCCCCACATAGCAGAAGTTACATTTAAAGCATAAGTATTAATTCCTGCCAAACATTGCCAAAACCTGCTGGGACCAAGAGACTAAAGCTGTGTACAGCTTGGATGCAAGTTATTTCAAGTAAAGCAACGTTTGAACTTCAGCTAAAGGTTTGGACATCATTTACTCTGCAAAATACCTCTATTACTCCTATCACTACACTCAAATATATTGCAAGTGAGCCAAAAGCCAGGCCGTACCCAGGTAGGAGACACCGTGACACAACTAACATCAAACTATAGAGACATTATAGGCCATTACACCACTCTGGCACTCCTAATCTTGGACGTGCATTATAACACCTTGTAAAGGCCCTGGGATAGTACCCTGCACACACTGCAATTGGCATCACAAATACAGAATATTATCCACTCGTATCCTGGCCACTGCATTTGTCCGTATGACAAACGGACAGACGGATCTGTTCTTGCAATGCATTTGTGAGACGGATCCACATCCGGATCCGTCTACAAATGCTGTCCGTTTGCATGCAGATTGCCAGATCACTTTGCCGCAAGTGTGAGAGTAGCCTAAGGTGAGTCCCTTTCTTCTTTTTTCCAGTAGAGATAGAGGGTAAATCCACACACACCCTTTTTCCTAACACTGGACTAGGCCTCTCTTTGTCTTTCTGAGCAGGGATGGAAGGATAATGGCTTATTTCTTCATTACATGCTAGAGATTTCCTTTCATTCTCTTGAGCGTATCAAGGAAAGTAGTCTGTTTCTTCACTTGGTACTGATTTGAACCTATGACTACTCTGACTCATATCCTCCTCATGTACTCTGAGTCTGGCTTCTATGATCTTAACTTTTTTCTGCCTTTCCAGACTTTACATCTGTTGGTGCTGTGCTTCCATTTGATGGCGCAGTGCCTCCATTTCAGCTTCTATCTGATGGTGTTGTGCATCCATTTCAGCTTCCATTTAATGGTGCCGTGCTTCCATTTGACAGCCCTGTGCCTTGATGGCAGTTTCCATTTCAATTTCTGCTTTCTTGACAGCAAGTTTTTCAGTTAATTCCTTTCTTTTGGCTGAAGTATTTGAGGACTCTGATATGTGGGTGGCACTTCTGTTAGCGAAGAAAGTTACACTTGAGATTGTGGTTCCCCCTAAGGACCTAAGCTCATTCATTCTACTTCTTGCTTTAACTTAATCATAATTAGCTGCAGATGAAAGTTCTCTTATGGGCTTTTACAAGATCTTTAGTGACTGCAGTACATGTGTCCATGTTCCTTATAATATCCTGGGAATGTGTTGTAAACGACTGCAGGTTGACATATGCTGCCATAAGCTCTGATTCAGATTCTTCTACTGTCTATACCATGTCACTCAAGTTTCTTTTTATACTTTCTTGCTTTAGCTTTCTACGAATGTCTTTAATGTATGATTTCCACCTATCATACATCCAGGTGAACTTTTTCTCTTTTAATGCTGCTTCTTGCTCCAAATTTTCCAGCATCTTTGAGTTTGGTTTTCTGGCATGTGATAAACGTCTTAGTTCATCTGTTTGGGCTATATTTGTTTGAGGCAAGACTAATGCTGCATTAGACTCTTCTGCCTCAGACAGGTTCCCTTGCTCTTCAACTTCTACTCTATCTTTGCATCCTCTAACAGTGGCATGGTAATAATAGGCTCAGACATTTTACTTTCAATGCTATCACAATCAATACAAATAATAAGATGCCTTTCACTTTAAATGCAATACTGACAAATGCAGAAATAAATGACTTTCACTTTAAATGCAATACTGACAAATGCAGAAATAAATGACTTTCACTTTAAATACTTTAGAGTCCATACTGTCCTTTGTTTTTACTTTAAAGTTTCTTATTTCTGAATACAAAAAAATGTCTCTTTATGCCAAAGCCTATTTGCAATGATAAGTAATGAAAGGAAAGCTCTGGTCCTATTATGAAGAGCAGGAACAAATGTCAGTCTTAAAGGAGACTGCACAATCTTGTCATTCAACATGAAATGGTGGATATATTTCTCTCTTGAGTATCTGTACTGTCACTTTAAGTTATTTAAGCACTTTATGATCTCTCTGAGAGGTATATCTGAGGTCCAACTAATAGTTCTACTTGTTCAACTTGGTTTACATTCAGCAGTAACTATTTGCAGATTGGTTGAGTATGATCTTGTATGGTTGTATGCAATTTGGATTGCAATATGGAATTTGTAATTGTATGGTAATTGGAATTTGAATTGTGAACTTTGTAGTTTGCAATTTGTGGAACTGTAAGTAAACACACGTACAGTACAGACCAAAAGTTTGGACACACCTTCTCATTCAAAGAGTTTTCTTTATTTTCATGACTATGAAAATTGTAGATTCACACTGAAGGCATCAAAACTATGAATTAACACATGTGGAAATATATACATAACAAACAAGTGTGAAACAACTGAAAATATGTCATATTCTAGGTTCTTTAAAGTAGCCACCTTTTGCTTTGATTACTGCTTTGCACACTCTTGGCATTCTCTTGATGAGCTTCAAGAGGTAGTCCCCTGAAATGGTTTTCACTTCACAGGTGTGCCCTGTCAGGTTTAATAAGTGGAATTTCTTGCCTTATAAATGGGGTTGGGACCATCAGTTGCGTTGAGGAGAAGTCAGGTGTATACACAGCTGATAGTCCTACTGAATAGACTGTTAGAATTTGTATTATGGCAAGAAAAAAGCAGCTAAGTAAAGAAAAACGAGTGGCCATCATTACTTTAAGAAATGAAGGTCAGTCAGCCGAAAAATTGGGAAAACTTTGAAAGTAAGGGCTATTTGACCATGAAGGAGAGTGGTGGGGGTGCTGCGCCAGATGACCTGGCCTCCTCAGTCACCGGACCTGAACCCAATCGAGATGGTTTGGGGTGAGCTGGACCGCAGAGTGAAGGCAAAAGGGCCAACAAGTGCTAAGCATCTCTGGGAACTCCTTCAAGACTGTTGGAAGACCATTTCAGGGGACTACCTCTTGAAGCTCATCAAGAGAATGCCAAGAGTGTGCAAAGCAGTAATCAAAGCAAAAGGTGGCTACTTTGAAGAACCTAGAATATGACATATTTTCAGTTGTTTCACACTTGTTTGTTATGTATATAATTCCACGTGTTAATTCATAGTTTTGATACCTTCATAGTCATGAAAATAAAGAAAATTCTTTGAATGAGAAGGTGTGTCCAAACTTTTGGTCTGTACTGTATATCTGGTTCAGTATACAGTTCTAATCACTATATTAACAGTAGGAACGTTATATAACTGTTTAAAAAACCTATTTTGGCCTCTCTGCTTCCATAAAACACAGCTCTTAGTGAAGTGAATGTCTGTTGAGCTCCTCTCCTCTGGTATAATGATTCCAGCAGCACCTGCTAGGGAATTTCCCACACAAGCTGTGTGTGAGGCTGGCTGTGATTGGTAAAAACTCCTTGGTTGTGTGAGGCTGGCTGTGATTGGTCAAGACTCCTGCCCAGCAACAACAGTTTAAGGGTCTATTCACACGTCCGCAAAATGGGTCCGCATCTGTTCCGCAATTTTGCGGAACAGATGCGGACCTATTCATTTTCAATGGGGCCGGAATATGCTGTCCGCATCCGCATTTGCGGATCCGCACTTACGTTCCGCAAAAACACAGAACATGTCCTATTCTTGTCCGCAATTGCTGGCGATGTGCGGTCCACAAAATGCGGAACGCACATTGCGGTGTCCGTGTTTTGCAGATCCGCAAAACACATATGGACGTGTGAATAGACCCTAACTCTCTGCTTTCTATTGTTTCTGCTGTGTCATTGAGCTTACCTTACATTATATAATGAATCTTAAAGGCATATTATCTTTTCTGCTTCTGTGAACACAATATATAACAGTTATATGACATCCAAACATGAAGTCACTGTAAATAACTCTGCTTTTGTCTGTAACACACAAACATAGGAACTGTATTAAGGCTATTGGCAGGTCTGTATACACATATAATCTATAATAGCAACCTAGGACAGGTCTTAGCTGGACAGCTACAGTAGTATATATCAGTACATGAGGTGATATAGTGATATTATATAAGGCGATATAGTGGAATATATCAGTACATGAGGTGATATATGATATTATATGAGGTGATGTAGAGGTATATATCAGTAGATGAGGTGATATATTTCAGTATTTGAGGTGATTTAGTGGTATATATCAGTAGATGAGGTGATATATTTCAGTATTTGAGGTGATTTAGTGGTATATATCAGTAGATGAGGTGATATATAATATTATATAGGTGATATAGTGGTACATAACAGTATATGATATAATATAGTGGAATATATCAGTACAAGAGGTGATATAGGATATTATATGAGATGATGTAGTGGTATATATCAGTACCTGAAGTAATATATGATATTATATGAGGTGATATAATGTATATATCAGTACAAAAGGTGATATATCATATTATATAAGGTGATGTAGTGGCATATATCAGTACATGAAGTGATATATAATATTATATGAGATGATGTAGTGGTATATATATCTGTAAAGGTGATATATAACATTATACGAGGCAATATAGTGGTATATATCAGTACATGAGGTGATATATGATATTATATGAGGTGATGAAATGGCATATATCAGTATATGAGGTGATGTAGTGGTATATATCAGTAGATGAGGTGATATATTTCAGTTTTTGAGGTGATTTAGTGGTATATATCAGTACATGAAGTGATATATAATATTATATGAGATGATGTAGTGGTATATATATCTGTAAAGGTGATATATAATATTATATGAGATGATGTAGTGGTATATATATCCGTAAAGGTGATATATAACATTATATGAGGCAATATAGTGGTGTATATCAGTACATGAGGTGATATATGATATTATATGAGGTGATGTAGTGGCATATATCAGTATATGAGGTGATGTAGTTGTATATATCAGTATATGAGGTGATATATGATATTATATGAGGTGATGTAGTGCCATATATCAGTATATGAGGTGATGTAGTTGTATATATCAGTATATGAAGTGATATATAATATTATATGAGATGATGTAGTGGTATATATATCTGTAAAGGTGATATATAATATTATATGAGATGATGTAGTGGTATATATATCCGTAAAGGTGATATATAACATTATATGAGGCAATATAGTGGTGTATATCAGTACATGAGGTGATATATGATATTATATGAGGTGATGTAGTGGTATATATCAGTATATGAGGTGATATATGATATTATATGAGGTGATGTAGTTGTATATATCAGTATATGAGGTGATATATGATATTATATGAGGTGATGTAGTGGTATATATCAGTATATGAGGTGATATATGGTGCATAGACACTGTGCACAGGGGCAGCCCGCTCCTCGCTCTCTATAATAACATATGAGGTACAGGAGATGGCTATGGCCGTGTCACTCCTCCCCCACCTGGTCCACAGCCCCAAGCCCCGCCCCCTTCTCTCGGCCGCCGGACACCTCTGGCTGGGCGCTCTCTGATTGGCTGTCGCTCTCCATCCGGGTACTTTGCGCAGTTGCAGCTCGTTCGCCAAGAGGTACCAATATGGCGGAGGTAAGGAGGAAAATCGGGCCGGAGCGGGGGGAGGGACGATACAGACGGAAATCCCGGGCTCTACGGCCCCAGAAGCCGGACTAATTTCCCCGCAATCGCTTTATTAGAACCCCATCCGTCGCTGAAGGGAGGCAGGGGGCGAAAGCGGCGCTCTGAGGCGAGAAAATCGTCTTTAGGCCGTGGGTGGGAGCGGACTGTCCGGGGTGGGGGGAGGGACCCGGGACGGAGAGGCGGCGGCCGGGACCAGTGGTTTCTGGTGTAAAGTGGCTGATGACGGAGCTCGGTGTACCCGGGTGTAATGGCTGCTTCTCCGCTGCCGTCATCCTCCGAGCAGTCCCTGGGGGGTTGTGTGATGGACAGCGAGCCGGCCCGTGTATACCCATACCCCGGCCGGCCCCAGCCACAGGTGTGCCCCCACTGCCAGGGCGCCTACCCCAGCCACAGGTGTGCCCCCACTGCCAGGGCGCCTACCCCAGCCACAGGTGTGCCCCCACTGCCAGGGCGCCTACCCCAGCCACAGGTGTGCCCCCACTGCCAGGGCGCCTACCCCAGCCACAGGTGTGCCCCCACTGCCAGGGCGCCTACCCCAGCCACAGGTGTGCCCCCACTGCCAGGGCGCCTACCCCAGCCACAGGTGTGCCCCCACTGCCAGGGCGCCTACCCCAGCCACAGGTGTGCCCCCACTGCCAGGGCGCCTACCCCAGCCACAGGTGTGCCCCCACTGCCAGGGCGCCTACCCCAGCCACAGGTGTGCCCCCACTGCCAGGGCGCCTACCCAGCCACAGGTGTGCCCCCACTGCCAGGGCGCCTACCGCAGCCACAGGTGTGCCCCCACTGCCAGGGCGCCTACCGCAGCCACAGGTGTGCCCCCACTGCCAGGGCGCCTACCGCAGCCACAGGTGTGCCCCCACTGCCAGGGCGCCTACCGCAGCCACAGGTGTGCCCCCACTGCCAGGGCGCCTACCGCAGCCACAGGTGTGCCCCCACTGCCAGGGCGCCTACCGCAGCCACAGGTGTGCCCCCACTGCCAGGGCGCCTACCGCAGCCACAGGTGTGCCCCCACTGCCAGGGCGCCTACCGCAGCCACAGGTGTGCCCCCACTGCCAGGGCGCCTACCGCAGCCACAGGTGTGCCCCCACTGCCAGGGCGCCTACCGCAGCCACAGGTGTGCCCCCACTGCCAGGGCGCCTACCGCAGCCACAGGTGTGCCCCCACTGCCAGGGCGCCTACCGCAGCCACAGGTGTGCCCCCACTGCCAGGGCGCCTACCCCAGCCACAGGGCCAGGGCGCCTACCCCAGCCGCAGGTGTGCCCCCAGTGCCAGGGTGCCTACCCCAGCCGCAGGTGTGCCCCCAGTGCCAGGGCGCCTACCCCAGCCGCAGGTGTGCCCCCAGTGCCAGGGCGCCTACCCCAGCCGCAGGTGTGCCCTGCTGGTGCCTACCCCCTGGTGCTGGTGTGTGCCCCTCTGTGAGGACACGGCTGCTGGCGTATCACTGACATATCTACACAGATATGTTATATAACAGCGCGGTGTGTGGTTTATACCTTATCGGCCCCCGTCCATCCATCATGTGACAGCCTGGTTACAATATGTTGTTGTCAGGTGGCATGTTCATAGCAACCAGCCTGTCTTCGGTTGCTCAGGACCACAACTCCCAGCCGAACAGACACTGAATTGCAAGCAGAGGATTGTGAAGGTTATCTGCCATGCCAAGTCACATATTTCTATATGAAAGTAAAGTAGGCCTGTGCATGATCCCTGACAGTATATTAATGTCAATCTCCAGACAGGTAGGCGCCACCCATCCGACTGCCATTGCCTTGGACCCTCAATGGCCGATCTGCTCAGTCCCGCGGAGTGTTTCTACATACAGTGGTGCTTGAAAGTTTGTGAACCCTTCAGAAGTTTCTATATTTCTGCATTATTTTGACGTAAAACTTATAGCTGAAGATAACAAAATCAAATAAATGAGTCTAAAATCTTAGACTTGGTCATTTATTTGAAGAAACTGATCCAGAATCACATGTGAGTGGTAAAAGTATGTGAACCCTTGTTGTCTGTGTCTGGCGTGACCGCCTTGTGCAGCAAGAACTGCAACAAATATTTTTGGAAATTGTTTTAGTCCTGCACATCGGCTTGGAGGAATGTTAGGCCGTTCCTCCATACAGAACAGCTTCAGCTCTGCTATATTGGTGGTTTCCTTCCATGATTGGCTAGTTTCAGGTCCTTCTACAGAAGGGATGCTCAACCTGTAGCCCTCCACCTGTTGTAAAACGACAACTCCCACCATGCCCTGCTGTAGGTTGTCAAGGCATGCTGGGAGTTGTAGTTTTGCAACATCTGGAAGGCCGCAGGTTGGGCATGCCTGTTCTTCAGCATTTCTATAGGATTAGGGCTCATATACAAGACTGTGTATACGTTTTTTCCAGTATGCAAATTGCGGATCCTGGCCGTGTGCATCCCACATTTTCCCCTATCGTAGGCCCTGCAATACGGACAAGAATAGGACATTTTTCTTTTTCTTGGGGCTATGGAATGGACATACGGATGCAGACAACAAACGGTGAGATTTCCGCATCTTTTGCGGCCCTATTGAAATGAATGGGTCCATATCCAATCCGCCTAAAAATGCGGATCAAAACTACGGCCGTGTTCTTTATCTTGGCCATTCTGAAACTTAAACGTTATCCTTCTTTAACCATTATTTGGTAGAACAACTTGTGTGCTTAGGGTAGTTGTCTTGCTGCACAACCTGTGTTCTCTTGCTGGTAGAATTCCATCAGTGATGGTGAGTTGTCCTCGGCCAGATTCAGCAAAACAAGCCCAAACCATGATAGTACCACCACTGTGCCTCACAGATGGAGTGAGATTTTTATGCCGGAAATTTTTTATTTTTATTTTTTTTCCTACAAGCCTAACGCTTCTCTTTCAAACCAAAAAGTTCTATTTTGGTCTCATTTGTCCACAAAATATTGTTTTCAATAGCCTTCTGGCTTATCCAGGGGAACTTTAGCAAATTGCAGACGGGCAGCAATGTTATATTTGGAGAGCTGTGGCTTTCTCCTTGCAATCGTTCCATGCACACCATTGTTGTTCAGTGTCCTCCTGATGGTGGACTCATGAATATTAACGTTGGCTAATGCGGACTATTACACGTCTTGCTCTTGGTGTGATCTTTGTTGGTCACCCACTCCTGGGTTGTGCAATAATGGTCTTAAGTTTCCGCCACTGTGGATTGGTGAAGTCCAAACTCTTTAGAGATGATTCTTTATTTTTTATTTTTAACCTTTCTCAATTCTGATGAGCATCAACAACCCTTGTTTTGAGGCCCTCATAAATCTCTTTTGTTCATGCCATGATACACTTCCACAAACACATTGTGAAGATCAGACTTTAGATCCTTGTTCTTTAAATAAATCGGGTTGCCCACTCGCACCTGATTGTCATCCCATAGATTGAAAAGACCTGACTGTAATGTCTCCTTCACATTATCGCTAATCCTAAGGGTTCACATACTTCTACTACTCACAGATGTTATATTGGATCATTTTTCCTCAAATGATCAAGTCTAATATTTGACTCATTGATTTGGATATCTTTATCTGCTTTAGCACTTGTGAGGAAATCTGATGTAGATTTAGGTCAAATTTATGCAAAAGTATAGAAACTTCTAAAGGGTTCACAAACTGTCAAGCACCATTGTAACTGAGCAGATTGACCGTCACCACCCAGGAAATCAGAACAATCCCTCTGGGAGGTATACATGGTGTATATGGGCTGTGAGGATCCTGCTGACCTGTCCTTCTTTCTTTTCTGTTTTTCAGGCTTCGTTTGACAGTTCGAGCCCAGGTTGGTCCCATTTTATTACCTTCTGAGCGTCGCAGTCAGGGAGGATGACATGTTTTGGGCTGTCGTCCGACCCTAGTCTTCATGTGATTATGAGGAAGTGGAGGTTTTACTGACAAGTCGTCAGTTTGTTATGTATTCAATAAGTGGATAGATATATATTCTCTATATCTTCCAGAATGTAACATACAGTTATCATGTATACATTATTCCTAATAAGATACTTCAAATGCTTTGTCTTGTCTAGTGTTGAGCGAACTTGTGTTTTAAGTTCGGCGTCTAAAGTTCGAGTTCAGGTTATCGAAGTATCCCGTTATTGATTCTAAATTCCGTTATGGTCCGTGGTAGCGGAATCCATAACAGGATACTTTGATAACCCGGACTTTAGACGCCGAACTTAAAACACAAGTTCGCTCAACACTAGTCTTGTCCCAAGATTTAAAGGGGTCGTCCAGGCTACAGATACTGATGACCATATCATATTGTTGAGGGGCTGACACTCTGCACCCCCATCGATCAGCTGTTTCGGGCTACCATGGCACTGGAAACTAATGGGGTCATTTATTAAGACCGGCGTTTTAGATTCCGGTCTAAATCCCCCTGTGCTGGAGGTGGATGCACCTAAGTTATGTAGAGGCGCCGGCGTACAACGGCCTTAAATCTATGCCATCATCCTTGCTAGCATAGATTTTGATGACTTGCTACGGCATAAACGGGCATAGAAAATCATATAATGAAACGGGTCGTCCGGCTCCCCCTCTTCCCTGCCCACGCTGCGCCACCTTTGCGACAAAATCTGCACCAAATGTATGCCAAAAAGTAGCTTTTATTTAGTCATAAGTGACCCCCTTAGTGTTAGTGCACTTTCACACTAGCGTTTAAGTTTTCCAGTATTGAGATCGTCATGGAGGGGGTCAAAAAAACGCTTCAGTTTTGTCCCTGTTTACTGTCATTGGGGTCAAAACTTAACTGAACAGAATGGAGTGCTCCAAAATGTATTTAGTTCTGTTTAGTTGCATTCTCAGACCGGAGAGAAAACTGCAACATGTTGTATTTTGCTTTCCGTCCTGGGATGCGGAGCAAGACCCCCAATGCAAGTCAATAGGGACGGATTTGTTTTTTCTGCCACAATAAAAAACGGATACTTCCCCTGTTGACTTTCAATGGAGTTCATGACGGATCCGTCTTGGTAATGTTAAAGATAATACAACCGGATCCGTTCATAACGGATGCAGACGGTTGTATTATCAGTAACGGAAGTGTTTTTGCTGGACCCCACTTATCTGATATTGATAACCTATCTTGAGCATATATCATCAATTTCTGTAGACTGGAGAACCCCTTTAAAGGGATTGTCATCTATTTATTTTTTTGTAAATGGCATTCAAGGTGTTAATACCCTCATCGGGGAAGTGAAAACCATGATGTCATGGCTCCAGCTTACTAGAGCATCAGAGTGGTGGCGCACGCCGCCTTTGCCTTTAAAAAATAAATAAAAATAAAATGTATCTGACAACCGCTTAAAATGTTTCACCTATCCTAAGGATAGAGATGTGTCTGGGTGTGTAGGTCTGACTGCTGAGGCCCCAGCAATCTTGAAAGCAGGGATCCTGTGTCCAGCAGTCCCTTTTCCTTTATGATTCGGGTGACGGTCGAGCATATTTGCTGCTGCTCCATTCATCTCTATGGCTCTCCCATAGTGCTCCGCTGAGTGCCAGTCTGCATGCTGAACCACTCCCTTCATATGGGGCGACACCTGACCCCTGTTCTTGTGATTGCTGGGGGTACCAGTGGTCAGACTGTCTTGGATGTGGGATAGGTGATAGGTTTAAATCTTGTGACAACCCCTTTAAATCAACTTCCCATTTCACAGAACATTTACAAGCGGCATGGCCCTCTGTATTGTATTGGGCGGCCCCTTCGGTACACACTCTGTCTTAGGGCAGGTCCACAGAAGTGTATTAGATCCCTGTGATCCTGTAAGTTCAGGTCCGAAATAGGGACACATAATGTGGCGGTAACGCACTTGTGTGGACCTGCCTTTGGTTATTGCTTTCACTTCTGGTTAGTGTCACGGAGACACCTGTGTCTGAGACTATGCAGCCCAACACAGGAGGTTAAAGGGGTAGTCCAGCCCCTCTCTCTGATCAGTCAGACTGTAAGCACGGAGAGACAGAACTGCACATCAGCAACCGTCTGAGGCCCAGCAAGTACCATGTGGGGCCCCATTGAATAGAATTTGACAGGTGCCCTATACTCAGAATTACAACAGGATAGGTGATAGGGTCTCTGATTATTGGGGGGCACCACTGAATGACTCCCTTTTGTATGGAACAGCGTGTATGCCGTACTGCTCCAGTCTGTCTGTATGGGGCTGACAGAAGTAGCACAATACACGGCTGTCTGTCAGTCGCATAGACTTTGAATGGAGTAGCACTGCACATGCGTGATTGAGGGGCAGGGGAACGGTGATCGTTGTGATTTTGGGACAGTCGAACTTGTAGCAGATATTCAGGTAGATACCAGAATATTTTTCATGTCTTTCTGGGAATATATGTTCATTCAGTTTTTGGGACTGCTTATGTTATGAGGAAATGCCACAGTCTTAATGCATACCGACACTGTAAACTGCATAAAGGAGACTTAAACCTAAAGTAAAAAAAAGCTTATAAAGAATGCTAATAGAGCTGCCAGGATGGTGCTCATATAAGTAAGGCCGTGTTCACATCTGCATGCAGAAATCCAGCCTGCTGGAGTACACCATATATAATGGGATCCGACGGGGGATCCTGCTGCTTTCTGGCATCGATGCCAGCTTGCGGCCGGATAAAAATGAACAATTTTCTATGTGATCGAAAGCTGGCATTTCTGCCGAAAAGTGGTCGGATCCTATTAGTCAATGCAGGATTTCTGAACACAGATGTGAACCCAACGTAAATGTTCCTGGAGGTTCTTAGCACTAAATGCGTCTGGAATCTGGACTTCTGTCAGACATTTTATTGTAGCCTAAAATAGAACAGTAATGGTTTTCTGTCCCTTTTAAACGTGCATTTAAATAGTTAATTAACTCGTCTAAATAGAGATCAAAAGGCAATAATGAAATCTTGATGAAACATACGATGTAAAGGGGGTTTCCAGTGATGGGTCATCATTATCACATCAGCAGGGGTCAGAGTCCCAGTATTCAGGGAGCCGCTAAACTCCCCTGAGCTCTGGGGATTGCAGCCGCTCCTAGCAGCTTTCCAAGCACAGTGCTGCACATAATATAGTGGCCGTGCGTGGTATTGCAGCTCGGCCCCATTCACTTCTATGGGGCTGAGCTGTAATGTCACCGTTTATCAGTCACATGGCTTAGCAAGAGGCATCCTCTTCTAACAGCTGATCGGCTGGGGTCCCGGGTGTCAGACCACCGCCCATCTGATATTGAGGACCTATCCATAGAATAGGTCATCGGTATATATTACTAGATGAGCCCTTTAATGAATAACAGCCTGACTCAGGTTCTTCTTTTTCCCTTTCGTTTAAGGCAGGGATGTCCAACCTGTGACCTTCCAGCTGTAGTAAAACTATAACTCCCACCACGCCTTTCTGTAGGCCGTCTGGGCATGCTAGGAGTTGTAGGTTGGGCATCCCTGGTTTAAGGGATTGTAACTTTGGCCATGGAGAGATGGAATCCTTGCAGTGCCCTCATTATATACCCCTCCCCCTATAGTGCCCTTCAGTATAAGTATTGTCCCCAATAGTCCCTTACATACTGCTGAGTCCCCAAAAAAACTCGCTTCAACCTCTTGACCGTGAGGGAACACTCGCTCTGCACTGGAGAGAGAAGGACCTGGCGCTCCCAGAATGGTGATGTCATGAGTGGGAGAGTCGGGCTCTGTTCCCTCCAGTGTTGAGGATGTGTTTAACCCCTGAAAGGCACTTTTACCTGTTTTAACGGCCGTTACGTGAATAACCCCATAGACTTATATTGGTTCTAAAAATGGCTGCGCAATGTTTGTTTGCTGTCACTCAGCAGCTTATCTCTTCTGTTTGAATGTAGGACTGCCTCCTCCTAGAGGGAAGCCTGTCAATCACCGATAGGGCCGCCTCCTCGTAGAGTGACGCTTGAATTACCGATGGGGCCGCCTCCTCGTAGAGTGACGCTTGAATTACCGATGGGGCCGCCTCCTCGTAGAGTGACGCTTGAATTACCGATAGGGCCGCCTCCTCGTAGAGTGACGCTTGAATTACCGATGGGGCCGCCTCCTCGTAGAGTGGCGCTTGAATTACCGATAGGGCCGCCTCCTCGTAGAGTGACGCTTGAATTACCGATAGGGCCGCCTCCTCGTAGAGTGACGTTTGAATTACCGATAGGGCCGCCTCCTCGTAGAGTGACGCTCGAATTACCGATAGGGCCGCTTCCTTGTAGAGGGGAGCCTGTCAATCACTTATAGGACCGCCTCATCGTAGAGTGACGCTTGAATTTCCGAAAGGGCCGCCTCCTGGACTTCAAGGCCCAGAATGAGGAGGAATTTAGATAAATGAAATACAAGTTTTACTGAATCTATTCCCACAAAACTATATATAAATCTGCTCAGCTTCTTGTGCCTGCAGGTTACACTGCATTTTCATGGTTCCCTTTAACGGGAAGGTATACCTAATGCAGGGCCTGATGGGTGGGGCAGGATATAAGAATCCCTGTGTCATGCCCCACCCCCTCAGGCTTTGCAGTAGCCGTAACACGTTGTTTCACCTTTTAGGCCTCATGCACACGGCCGTTTTTTGTTTTTTTTTGGGCGGACTGCAAAATGCCGATAAAGCCATACGGTCGTGTGCAATAGGCCTTACATGGAGTGTTCCTTTTAATTCCTCCTGACTCGATGGCAGCGTGTCAGTGGGTTATTATACTGCAGATCAGACAGCGGAGCCGATATGTATTCAGGGTTTGGAACATCTGACAACTACATACGTTCAGGGGATCATGCTTCCAGTGGTTGTAAATTATTGCATCTGTGCATAAACCCACACAAGTGTCATCCATAAAGAAAAAAACAACAAAAAACTTTTGATCTGCTGTACGACATGGCAAAGGTTTTGATCAGTGAGCTTCCGAGCGCTGAAACCCACTCTGATCTCCAGAACGGGGAGAGAGAGGAGCTTGTACAAGGTGTCCTCGCTGTAGATCGGAATATGTGATTACTGATGGGCGGGGGTCTCTGCTTACCGCCCCCCCACTGATCAAAACCTCTGATATGTCACTATGACTTTGGTGAAATCTCAGTGACCCTTTAGAGTTTCAACCGGTAGAGATAATCCAGAAAAAAATGAACACAAAAATCCTCCTTGTCACCTGGAAAACATCTCCGATATATCGGAAGTGTCTCTTTCCAGCTATACTTTGTACAGAAACACTTGACATGGTAGTACCACTGCTACTTAATTCTAAAGCTGGCCATACGACAAGGATGGCCGACCATTGAAGAAATGGCTTCTGTGTGCCAGCATCAGACAAGCTGGAAAGTTTTGGTCTGCGTAAGTGACATGTGTATGGCATGGTCGGCTGAATTGGGGTGGCCATTGTCCTGAAGGGCCAGGAAGTCCATCTTTATTTTAAAATGGGGTCCCCAGTCAGCGAATTTAGTCTTGTGTGTGTGTGTATATATAAATATATACACACACACACACACACGTCTAAACGGTGAGGACAATAAAAAGGCATCTAAACTAAACCTAACTAAGCGACCATAATGACACCAGCGCAGGCAGACTGTCCCACAACATAGATGTTGCCATTAGGTCTTCGGTGCATGATGGGGGTGAAGCAGCAGCCAGGAGTCGTAGGGGAGTCTCATCAGATCTTAGGAACTTAATGTGAGTCTCGAAAATATTTGTTTTTATTTCAATTTTTCTCTGAAATAGATAACTGAAGCATATCACAATGAAATATTCAATCAGAATGACAAAGCGAAAGTAAAGGTAATTTGTGAAACCACTTTTTTTTTTTTTTTTTTTCTAATTAATTTTCTAAATGCTTAAGTGAGTTTGGTGCTTCCCGAACATAGAGCTGATGGAGATATTAAAGGGGCTTCTATTCTGCTGTGCAAACTCCAGCATGTAAGCCGAGGGTTCAGCAGCCTGCGGAACTCCAGCCTTTGTGAATCTACAACTTTCAGCATTCTGGGAGTTGTAGTTTCACAGTGGCTGCAGTGCCGCAGTTCGCTGACCCCCAGGTCTAAGCCCTGCAGAAAAGGAGAGTTGTAGTGTAATTTACATCACTTGGCTATGTTGGACTTTGCTAGCCTACTTATGATTTGGTGGGTGCACCTTTGGTATTTCTAAGCTCCAGGGCGGAACGATTGGTATACAGATCCCATAGAACTTCAGGACACCCCTCGCTCTGGGGCGAACCAGACGAGATTGGGAACAAGTGGTCAGATAAGGGCTTCCGCCCCTCATTTTAGCAGTCGGTGGGGCTCTCAGCACCTGGACCTCCACTGATCGAAACTTCTGACATGTCAGAGGTTTATTCAAATGATTGGTGCCCTTTAAGAGCAGCGGATAAGGCAGCTGTCCAAGTGATTTATGTAGGTGGGAACTGTATGAAAAACCAGGCGGCAATCTGAGGAGACCCAGGCTTTTTGGGAAAGATAATATATATAATTTATTTTGTCCTGGAGAACATTGCTCCCATCTGTAGAGTCTGCACAGACCGGAGCAGCCAAGCAATTCTCCATCAAGATTTATTTGGGCTCCAGGTGACTCTTTGTAGTCTCGTAGACGAGCAGCCTTTGCTTTGTGTGTTTTGCACCCAGCTCCTAATGATTTGCATTGAAAGGTTATAACTTGGAACAGTTTAGTTTTAGTATTTGCGCAGAGAGACTTGGAAGCGTCGTTGAAAAAGCATCTGCATCCTGACTCCACAGACACGTGCGCTGCCAGGATTCGGAGACGAGTAGCTCCGCTGGGTGCACTGCTTCATGTGGAGGACTCTTAAAGGACTCTTTACACCTAAATCCATCATGAACGCTTGTTGCGCAGCGAATTGTGCTGGTAGAGATATACAGTATACCGTCTGTGCAGGCTGCGTGTCAGTCTTTTTCTGGTACAATGGAGGGGGGGCAATATATCTTTCTTCTCCCGAGCACAGCCCTTACATAGGCTTTAGAATAGTTTACCTGGTTCTTTGCAGAGGTTATTTTTGTGGCTTGTTTTATGCTCGGGATGTTTTTAGGTTTTTTTTGTCTTCTTTTATATTGCACAAGACGCTCGTTGCTTTATCTTTATTAAACGCAGCATTTCATTCCTTTCTTTCAGTCGGCTCCCTGTCATCTGAGGATCATGACTTTGACCCCACGGCTGAAATGTTGGTACATGACTATGATGATGAGCGGACTCTTGAAGAGGAGGAAATGAAGGAGGACGGCAAAAACTTTAGCTCAGAAATTGAAGATTTAGAAAAGGTGGGGAGCTGCAGCTGGCGCATTGCGTATTTGAAGCAGATCAGTATGCGTTCACAGACGGCAGATTTAGTGTAGAAATGTCTGCCATTAAAAATCCCCACCAGTCTTCTGAATGGGGTTGATTTTTGCCATCAAGCTTGTGGATTTCTGCAAGCCCCATTCAGATGAATGGCGGAGACACAGAAATGTCTGCAGTTAATCTGCCTCATGTGAATTCACCCATATAATGGTCATGTTCAGTTGGAGCTGATATCTGTATGCCTCATATTTCCACAGGAAGGAAACATGCCTTTGGAGGACTTGCTTGCAATTTATGTGTATGAGCCTGCAGATCCACTCCTGGCAGGATCCAGCGCAGGGAGCTCCCCAAGTGAGCTCGCTGATGAGCTGCCGGACATGACGTTAGATAAAGTAAGTCATTGTATTTCTGTGTATGACCAGCCTCTTAGGCTGGGTTCACACGGGCAAGATTTCCGCACGGTTGCAATGCGTGAGGTGAACGCATTGCACCTGCACTGAATCAGGACCCATTCATTTCCATTGGGCTGTGCAGATGAGCGGTGATTTTTATGCATCACTTGTGCGTTGTGTGAAAATCGCAGCATGCTCTATACTTAGCGTTTTTTTTTCAACGCAGGCCCCATAGAGGTGGATGGGGCTGCGTGAAAATCGCAAGCAAGTGCGGATGCGGTGCGATTTTTTTCACGCATGGTTGCTAAGATGAAAGTCTATTCACTGTATTATTTTCCCTTATAACATGGTTATAAGGGAAAATAATAGCATTCTTAATACAGAATGCTAAGTAGAAGGTCAATTGAGGGTTAGAAAATAAAAAAATATTAACTCGCCGCCTCCTCTTGATCGCGTAGTTGCCGATCTCTTCTTACTTCTTTAATCATGAGCTGTCGGCTAAAGGACCTGTGGTGACGTCACATCATGTGGTCCATCACCACAGGTCCTTTGACAGGCCCTGAAGAAAGAACAGGAGACCGGCAGATACGCGATCAATTGGAGGAGGGGAGTTAAATTGTTTTTTAAATTTTTAACCCTCAATTGACCTTCTACATAAGCATTCTGTATTATAGAATGCTATTATTTTCCCTTTTTACCATGTTATAAGGAAAAATAATTATAGCTACACAACACCGAACCCAAACCTAAACTTCAGTGAAGAAGTTCGTGTCTGGGTACCACAGTCAGTTTTACATAGAAACATAGAATGTGTCGGCAGATAAGAACCATTTGGCCCATCTAGTCTGCCCAATATACTGAATACTAAGGATAGCCCCTGGCCCTATCTTATATGAAGGATAGCCTTATGCCTATCCCATGCATGCTTAAACTCCTTCACTGTATTTGCAGCTACCACTTCTGCAGGAAGGCTATTCTGCAGGAAGGCTAGTTTTTTATCACGCGCGAGCAAAACGCACCCGCGCGATAAAAACTGAACGCAATCGCAGTCAAAACTGACTGCAATTGCGTACCTACTCGCGCGGGTTTGCCGCGGGATGCATCCTATATATGGGTTGTCCGGGTTCAGAGCTGAACCCGGACATACCCATATTTTCACCCAGGCAGCCCTCTTTGTTAGCATCGGAGCATCTCGGGCTCTTTTGTTTACAATAACGCACTGTGTTTAGTGACTTCACTGGCTCAGATGGGCGTGCTTTAGCGCTCCTCTAGCCGTTATACTGGCTAGGGCAGCGCTAAAACCCGCCCATCAGTGTCAGTGACGTCACTGGGCTACCTGGCAGCCGCATGGAGAGCCCAGTTCGTCACCGGAATTCCTGAAAATGCCTTTGTCCTGCGCGATTTAGCGCAGGGCAAAGGAGAGCATCGGAGCATGAACTGCTCCGATGCTTAAGTCAGGGGGCTGCATGGGTGAAAACGGAGGTATGTCCGGGTCTGAACCCGGACAACCTGTATAGTGGTATCTCATTGTTTGTTCGCCAGATCTCCCCATCTGTGCCTTCTTTTTGCATTCAGTACCTCTGTCACTGGACCCCCACCCCACACACCTATCGGACATATTCTGTGTATATGCCAAATTGTGGCCGCGGCCACGGTCAGAAAAGGTGACGGGAGGGGGCTAGACAGTGGCTGGTGTGTGCCTGGAGCCACGGGACGTGGGCCTGCCTAAAAGAGGGCCAACCCTAGGGAGAGTGGAAGAAAAGGGGGGGAAAGGGTGGGTGAAGTGCGGTGGCGGACGCGGTGAAGGTGAGCTGTGCAGGGGGGTTTAAGTAGGGGGACCTGGCCCCTCCCACAACAACAGGCTGCATGCAGCCTTAACTATTTGTGGCCGCGGCCACGGTCAGAAAAGGTGACGGGAGGGGGCTAGACAGTGGCTGGTGTGTGCCTGGAGCCACGGGACGTGGGCCTGCCTAAAAGAGGGCCAAAGAGACACCAGGTAGGAGAAGTGCTGCTGTTTAATGCGTGTGGAACAGGGTTACAAAGCCAAGGAACGGAATACCTGTCGGGTTTCAGTCAGCGGATCCGGGATGTATCGGGAAAAACAGGCAGATCTCCACCTACCCATGTGACGGATGACGTGCGGAGGCGTCCCGTGCTTGGAAGCCGCTGAAGCTGCTCCGATGCGGAATGAATGTCCTGATATGGTTTTGGGGTCCACCCCCAACCCTGCGACCAGGGATCTGATGTGGGAGACAAACTGTGGCGTGGAAAGGGGTTTCCCCTGGAATGGCAGCAACGGAGACTCTGGATCTGGAGATGGTGTGTAACCCAGGAGATGTTGGAGTACCACCACCGGACACCAGGCGTTCCCGGACTTGAAGAAACGGATCAGTACGGGAGGACCGGTCTGGGACGTCTTGGTGGAAGGCAGGCTTAGTACCAGATGATCCTGGCTCCAGGATAGCTGTTTCTTTTTCAGGAAGACCAGTTTTCCGGGAAGGAACTGAAAATTCTCCTGGACGAAGGAAGCCGTAGAAGCTTAGGTACATCGCGGCTTTGATGACCAGGCTAGGGAAATGGCCAAAAGGATTGCCATCTAGGGCTGCAGACAGCTGCCTAAACAGCTCACCGGAGACCGGCCGACGGGACGGGTTGGAGTCTTTACTGTTTTTCTCAATGCCTCTGAGCGTGGCCTTGACGGCTTGGGATGTGAACGCTGCGCGTACTTCTGGGTTCTGAAGGGCTAAGAAGTGCTGCGCCCCGGCCAGGTACAAACGGATGGTGCTGGGTGCCAGCTTGAGGTTGACATGGCAATGGGCCATGAAAGCCATGATGTACGCAATGAAGGACATCCCCTGTTGGGGATGGATCCTGGAAAACGCCTGGAAGTGGTTCCAACCAGTGCCGTAGTTGCGAGCCGTGTTGACCGAAAGGGATCGGTGCCTGAGGTCCTCGGCGGTTGCCAGCAGAGACCTTAGTCCAACATCAGGTCGCTGAAACCGGGAATTCGGGCCCCGGTCCGGTCTGCTTCTGGACATACCTGAAAGAAGGTGTGAAAATTGAACCTCGATAAGGCATCGGCCGCCGTGTTGCTGGTACCTGGGATATGGGAACATGAAAAATGAAAGTTATGGGTCATGGCCAGCCAGACCAGTTTGCGCAACAGGGACATGACCCTGGCCGACTTAGCTCGGCCTTTGGAGATGATGTCCACGAGGTCCTGGCTGTCAGACACAAACATGACGCTGGAATTTGCCCAGAGGTGACCCCAGACAGAAGCGGCCGCCACGATGGGGTAACATTCCAGGAATGGTGATGAGCTGAGGGACTGAGGGTCGGAACTGACCTGAGGAGGCCATGGGCCAGCCAGCCACTGGGACCCGAATATGGCCGCGAAACCCCGGGATGCTGCGGCATCGGCAAACACCCTGGTGGATGACTGGGACCATGAGGGGACAAACAGGCTGACACCGTTCCAAGATAACAGAAAGCTGTCCCACATGCGTAAGTCTGCCATGGCAGCCCTGTCCAAGTGGACAATGCTGCTGGGTTCGGAGGCTGAGGGAAGGAGCGAGAGCAGCCGGGAAATGAAAGCCCTGCCCTGGGGCATGACCCTTAAGGCAAAGTTCAGCCGACCCAGGATGGACTGTAGCTCGACCTTGGTCACCTGGGACGAGGTGATGGCCCTGGCCACGACTTCCCGTATCTGGGACAGCTTTGCCTCTGGAAGCCTGGCTTCCATTTTGTCTGAGTCCAGGACAATGCCCAGGAAGGTGATGGAAGTGACCGGCCCCGCGGTCTTCCCCTGCGAAATTGGGATGGAAAGGGCGGCAAAGATCTCCAGGAGTGAGAGCAGCCCTGATGGTCGACCTAGCGGAGGTTCAATGAGGAGGAAGTCATCCAGGTAATGGATGACCGCTGGGGCGCTGCCGTGGTGGATCAGGATCCAGTGCAGGGCCTGCGCCAATTGGTCGAATAACCACGGGCTGCTTTTTGAGCCGAAGGTCAACCTGTTGGCAAAATAGAACTTGCCTTCCCACCTGATGCCATAGAACTGCCAAAGGTGAGGGGCAATGGGCAGCAGTTTGAAGGCGTCCGCAATGTCCGTTTTAGACAACCAGGCGCCTTTCCCGGCGCTAAGGATGAGGGCAATGGCCTCGTCTATGGACGCGTAGGTCATGGAAAATTCTTCCGAAGGGATGAGCGAATTGATGCTGGGGATGACAGAATCATGGGGGGCGGAGAGATCATAAATCAAACGTTTTTTATTTGAATCTTTTTTGGCCACGATGCCTATGGGACTGATCCGCCAGCGAGAAAAAGGCACCTGGTCGAAGGGGCCCAGGAGGAACCCTTTCTCCACCTCCGAATTCAGGAGTTCCTGTACAGCGGTGGGATCTGACCTGGCCGACTGCAGGTTGTCGCACTCCCAGGTGGAATGGGGTAGTGCCACCAACCCTGTGTCAAACCCGGAGCAGAGGCCAGTGATCAGGAAGTCCACGAACCCTGGCGCCGGATGGTCCCGTAACAGGAGAGCCAGGAGGTCGATGTCGCAGTCGGCTAGTCATAGGCGCTTGTACCCCTTCTTGGGACATGTGGACCTGGGGTGGGCCCTGAAGCAGATGGAGCAGATGTGCAGGGCCCTGCAACCGCTAAAAACACATGCACCAAAGTTAAAGTTGTTGCAAACTTGGCTGTTGCCAAGGTAGACAATGGGTCTGCCCAGCTTATCGGTGGTGGAGGGACTGCGGGAGACCCCAGAGGGGCCAGGAATGGCCTTGTCTGGTTGGGCCGTGGCCGTTTGAGGACACCACTCAGTAGAATGGAAAATCGACTGGCAGGTCGAACAAGCGGGGGCCCGGAGGCCGGCGAAATGCTGGCAGAACAACTCCATGTCCAGCGTGGCCCAGTTGACAGAGAACTGGAACTGGGCAAGCGCGGCGGCGGCCTTGGCTGAGAAGGAGCGGTGGTAGTCATAAAAAGCCGTGCCGCCGTACTTGTGCCCCAGTCCAGTGACCCTGTGTAGATACGTGTCCAGCTCCTCCCGGCGGGCCGGGGAAGCGGAGCAGAGCACGTCTCTAAACAGGCCGAAGGCCAACACAAACTCGACGACAGAGAGCTTGCGGTTAAGACGCCCATCCTTGGCCCGAAGGACCACTGAGACCTCCCCGCAGTCAAAAGTCTTGCTGTCTGCGGCATCGTGGGACGCAATCAGGATGGACGCGAGATTCACGTCCTTGCCCGCCAAGATGTCCTTCCTGATGTGGTCGGGTACCAAGTGCGCAGGAGCCACCACCGGAGCAGCCGGGAACGTACCTGGAGCCGGAAGCTGCAACAGAGGGGGATCGGAGACGGGGACCACCGCCTGGGAAGATGCCGGTGTTCTGGACTCCAAGTCCACCACCCTGGTCCTGATGTCAGCAACGGACGAGATGAGGGAATCCAAGGAGGCCTGCAACAGCACCAGGGACTGCTGGATGGCTGGAGGTGGATCTTCCCCTTCAGGAGCGCTGGACTGGGTCATCAACAGGCGGTATAACTCGGCCTTCCTGGCTGACGCTGGGTGTCTGATGCCTCTCTTGGCCAATTCCGCAATGAGCCTCGGCACAGTCCATCTTCGGAGGGCAACTGGGCCGCCTTGGCTGGAGACTGAGGTACCCGGGAGGGACAACATGTCGTCGACGTCAGAGACCTGTGACATGGCTTCAATGATGGCAGAGACCTTGCAACACCTGGAATTAAAGACAACAATACGGCCGCTGGAGAGGTCGTGGGGCCGTGCACCCCGACTAAAAAAGGTCGTGGATGAACGTAAAAGATGACGTACCTGGGAGCGTTGGGTCAACACCCTTGTCTTACCGTCAGAGGATGGACGGGAACGAAACGGCTGGACCTGGGAACTGGAAAGTTGGGAGTGACATGAGAAAAAAGCCGCGCGAGACTGGAACTATTGTGGGTGCGCATGGACACCGTGACAGAGAAGACACCTGAACGCCTCAGGCAAGGAAGGACAGTGAAGACACCTGACCGCTTCAGGGTACCTGGACGAAGAAGACACCTGAACGCTTCAGGGTGCCTGGACAGAGAAGACACCTGAACGCCTCAGGCAAGGAAGGACAGAGAGGACACCTGAACGATTCAGGGCGCCTGGACAGAGAAGACACCTGAACGCCTCAGGCAAGGAAGGACAGAGAAGATACCAGAACGCTGAGGGTACCTGGACGGAGAAGACACCTGAACGCTTCAGGGTGCCTGGACAGAGAAGACACCTGAATGCCTCAGGCAAGGATGGACCGAGAAGACACCTGAACGCCTCAGGGTACCTGGACAGAGAAGACACCTGAACGCCTCAGGCAAGGATGGACAGAGAAGACACCTGAACGCTTCAGGGTATCTGGACAGAGAAGACACCTGAATGCCTCAGGCAAGGATGGACAGAGAAGACACCTGAACGCTTCAGGGTAGCTGGACAGAGAAGACACCTAAGTGCCTTGGCAAGGAAGGACAGAAAAGATACCAGAACGCTTCAGGGTACCTGGATGGAGCAGACACCTGGACGCCTTGGGAAAAGATGGACAGAGAAGACCCATGAACGCTTCAGGGTACCTATACCGAGAAGCCATCGGCACGCCTCAGGCAAAGATGGACCGAGAGGCCCCTGAACGCTTCAGGGAACCTGGAGAGAGAAGACACCTGAACGCCTCAGGCCAAGATGGACAGGAAGAACACCTGAACGTTTCAGGGTACCTGGAAAGAGAAGACACCTGAACGCCTCAGGCTGAGCAGGACAGAGGAGACACCTGGACGTCTCGGGTTGAGAGCGAGAACACATCCCCGTGTGCCTCCTGGGAGGCAACCCGGGATGTCGGGAGGAGGGACTGCCAGAAGCAGCCCCTGATTACCTACCTGAACCCTCAGGTATGAGTTTTCCCGCGAGCGGCCGACAGCGAATTCCTGCAGGACCTAACCTGACGTTGGGAAAGTCGGAATAAGGTACGACGGGAACCACGAACGCTACTGGCACCTGGGAAAGGAACACACATGTGAACATGGAGAGCACCAAGGCCGGAGCCCCCAGGGGCCCCGCTGGGAGGCCGTGGGTAGGCCGGGGCATGAATGACCTGGAGCGCCCCTGACCTGACCTGGACGTGTGTGACGGAACCGTGGCGTGTGCCGGCCTGGCAGGAGCGGGCCTGGGGGTGGGCATGCCGGCCCGGCACGGCGACCTGAAGGGGCAGTGGGATGTGGAGGGGATGTGGCCCGTGAATTGCCCATCTGGCCACCTGTGGCGGGCAATTCACCGCGTGCCAGGGCTCAGACCACCCAGTGTCGGTCATGACCAGGGGGCCATCCCAGGCTGGGCCTGGAGCAGGACGTGGCCCAGGCCACATGAGAGACCGGAATGTGGCCGCTGGACAGCGCGGGTGGCGGCTGCCTGAGCCCCCCGGCTGAGCAGTGGCAGCCCCACCGGGGCGGGAGGACTGAGTGCCCGCATGCCTCCGCCCCCACCAGGGCAAGATCCCTTTTTTTTTTTTTTTTTTTGCATGAGAAGGGACACAATTGTGACACCGTCTAAGGGGAAAGATGCCTCCGCCCACGGCAACCAACCACACCACAGCCTCCAATCTCCATGAGCAGAATTTGGAAAGACCGCCGGGCCGAGACTGGTCGCCATGGGCAACAGCCAGCCTCCCCCCCAGACAGCTCCACAATCCACCCGACTCCTTTTTGAAGCCTTGCCAATGCGCGGCGGCAGTGTCCAGTCGGATTGCCGCGAAATGACACACCTTGTGGCCGGCGGTGTGTCCCCCCCCCCCCCCCCCCCCGCGTGCGGTCGTGAGCGGGTGCCGTGGTGCCGCGCATGCGTCCTGCCTCTCGCGAGAGGACGGGCGGCCCCGGACGGCGGAGAGGGGAGGGAGGGGTGCCCGCGGCGGCCGAATGCGGGTGGAGGAGTGAGCCGGCGGACGGACATGGCCCGGCAGGCGGGAGACCGGAGCTCACCATGGGAACGCGGCGATACTTACCCGGGGCGCGTGCTTGCCGGAAGTGACGTGCTTACCGGAAGTGACGATCACATGAAGTGCGGTGGCGGACGCGGTGAAGGTGAGCTGTGCAGGGGGGTTTAAGTAGGGGGACCTGGCCCCTCCCACAACAACAGGCTGCATGCAGCCTTAACTATTAGTGTGAAATTTTGGATGTGTTTAGAAGTGTGTATACTACACATATGCATGCAAACCGCAACACACTTCCAAATGCCAATCCTTTTTTTTTTTTTTTCCCCAGGAGGAAATTGCAAAGGACCTTTTGTCCGGTGATGATGAAGAAACGCAATCATCTGCTGATGACTTGACTCCATCTGTGACGTCACATGAAGCAACAGACTTTTTTCCACGCCCCTTAAGATGTAAGTAAAAACTGACAGACCGTACTAAGTGTTTCATATCGCTGCTTTGTGTCATGTTGTGTTAGAATTCAGAGGTTGATTTATGATAGGTTTTCCAGGAATAAAATATTGATAACCTATTTAAAGGCTATGTACGCCTTTGGGTCTTTTATTAAAAATATGGAATCCTTTCTTCTGTACACAGCTGAAATGCTCTAGTAGCACCCTTTTGGATTTTCTTTCTTTTCCATCAGTTGGGGAGCTGACGGCTCCTTATCTCTGCTCTCTGACCTTATAAACTCTCATTATAGCCCAGTTATTATCTTACTGATAAGAATGTGGCTTAAATGAGTGTTTTATGACCTCTCGGTATTTTAGAAATAAGGTTTATTAGATGACAGCACAATAACACAGGTAAAAAAAAAAACGTAACCCTTTGTAACAGAATGGCGCAATATTTTTAATAAAAGGCCAATTGAAAATAAGATTTTTAGCCAAAATGAATAAAATGCAATCATTAACAAAAATTGCCTCTGAAGGTGTACATGGCATATGCAGACTATACATTTTTGGGCATGAAAAAAAATCTCTGCCGCTTTCCTCTTTGATTAATGACACTGAATCGCAGAGTAATGCCTTTCCATTATACACAGCAAACGCTGCATGTGATGGCGACAAGGAGTCAGAAAGTGAAGATTTTGAAACGGACTTTGGGAACTCTTCAGAGGACTTAAGGAAGGTAAGTGACTTTATGGAGACTGAAACACTTCAGGAGTATTTTTTTACATGATTAGTGCTAAAATCTGTCCCATAACTTACTTTGTAGGAAATAATGGTTGGCCCATATCATCAAGCCGATATCCCACCTTTTCAGGGACACTACATGGCAGATTTATCAGGTGAGTGCTCTGAAGCCCCATCTATAGCCGCTGCGCCCTGATGTGCAGTATTTATATGTGTAACATGTTCATAATTTTTGCAGCATACGAATATGAAGATCAGTTGATTTGGAGTCCAGGTGTCCTTCCAGAAAGCAAAGTGGAAGAATATCTTTTGGAAACCAGAATTGACAACAAGAGGGCGATGGGCAGGGTCTCAGATGGATTGATCATTAAGGATGATGAACAGGTAAGTGTGTCCCGATTCTGCTACCGATGGCCACCTCCATATGATTTGAATGGTGTGTGAGCATTAGGAAATACTTGCAAAAATACAACCTCCATAATATATTCCATTTGGACTTGGCAAAAATAAAGTGAAGAACCAGGCCCTCGCTTTAGTGGAGCTCATGAAAGTCAATGGGAGCAGCTATTGCACAACAGCTGATCGGGTGTGGGGTGTAGGCTATCATTGAGTAAAAGGTGGACAACCCTTTAAAAAGGGGGTAGCCGCTGAGTAGCTAAGGACAAAAGAAATGAATGAATTGCTTTCAGGTCCTGTCATTAATAATGTCCCAGGATTTTCTGTTGAGGGGGAAAAAAATGATGGCGGAGATTTATCAAAATGGTGTATAGTAGAACTGACTTAGTCGCCCACAGCAACCAGATTCCACTATTCATTTTCCAAAGAAGCTGTGAAAAATGAAGGAGGAATCTGATTGGTTGCTATGGGCAACTAAGCCAGTTCTGCTTTACCAGTTTGATAAATCCCCCCCCCCCCCCCCCTTAATATCGCTGCTAATTTTTTGCTTTTGGCGTAACATTTTTGTTCTTTTATAGGCCTTGCATGAGCTCTTCAAATGTCGGTATAATATCCGAGAGGCAGTGGAACGATTCTGCAGTAGGAGAATGTTACACGGTAAGATTCTAGAGACACTAAGGCCCCAACTGCCGGTTTGCTGATCTGGGGAGCCATTGTATATGCCAGTGGGTCACCCCTAGCAGTTATACGAGGGACACTAACAGCTCAGTGATATGTGCAGGACATCCTGCCGCCACGTGTGCTCCTCTCATGCAGGGCTTCCAACTGGCATCTATTAGCAGGATGATGCTCGCCCGCACACGAGCGGAATGTCTCCTCCAGATTACAGCACTTCCTTGGCTTCCCGGGCTCCAGAATTATCACCAATCCAGCGTTTATGGGACCCCAGCTTCAGCTTCCTACAAGTGTGCAGGATCTACAGGCCCAGCTATAACATCTGTGAGCAAATGTGCCGCATGATACCTTGCAGAACCTGTATGCCTCCTTGTATCCAGGGTAGAGGCTGTATCTCATCTTGTATCCAAGCTAGAGGCAGCAACAGAGTACTGGAGACTCCTTTCAGTCATAGAAAGCAACTCCTTGGTGCAGGAGATAGAGAGAGATATATATATATCCAATGTGTGTCAAACAAGCCTAGAAGGTAAAAAAAAAGGGCAGATATGAAGCTGCAGCAAAGCAATAAACCAATGTTTATTATAAGCCAAATGTGATTAACCAGAAGCAGCTCCAGCCCAAACTCACTTCATATGTCTGTGACTTTCAGATGATATCCGGCCTTGGTCTGAGGATGAATGTAGGAACTTTGAACATGCACTTGTAATACATGGGAAGGATTTTCATCTAATACAGAAAAACAAGGTAATTAAAGTGAAGATGACTGTAGAAATGCATTCTATAAAGGGAGGACTGTAGTGTAAAGCTGGTTCTCTTTATTTCAGGTGAGAACCCGGACGGTAGCAGAATGCGTTGCCTTCTATTACATCTGGAAAAAATCGGAGCGGTATGATGCCTTTGCCCAGCAAACAAGGTTTGGAAAGAAGAGATATCACCATCACCCTGGAGTAACGTGAGTTAAATTTACCAGGATGGTACCTTTTTTGGAGTAAACATGTTATGTTTTTTACCTTATTTTTAAATGCAATATTAAAAAGGTTTGTTCTTTGACTGTGATGATGACACATCCCTAGTCTGTGGGTGGGGGTCTGACAACTGTATGGGGCTGGGAGTGAAAGTGCCAACACTTTTCTGCTCTAAGCAGTATTTTGCGCATGTTATCATGCGCAAAATATTTGCTCACAAAGTGATGGCAGTTCTTTGTGGTTTAAAAAAAATTCTCCAAGCCTGCATTAGAGAGGTTTTCTAGGACCCTTATTTTTCTCTGTCCGGAAAAGAAGCCTTAAAAGCTTGCTCAGTCTCCAGTGTTCCGCAAAATGCGGGCCGCAATGCACGAACACAGTCCGTGGGACAGCCACAGCGGGTCGCTGACCCATTCACTTGAATGGGTCCGCGATCCGGCCATTCCGCATCTCCAGATTTGCGGACCCATTCAAGTGAATGGGTCCGCATCCGTGATGCGGAATGCCCACGGAACGGCACCCGTGTATTGCGGATCCACAAATGCGGTCCGCAATACGGCAACGGGAAGCACACGTTCGTGTGCAGCGGTCCTAAGGTTTCCTTCACACTCTGCAGATTTTTATTTCTGAGACTGAAAAAATCAGTTCTGCTGATCTGAATAGGGCTGCTTTGCAAGATAATGCACCTGGGATGTAAAACCCAAGAGCAGAATATAAAATCGGTGATACAGTCCTAACCTCAGTATCTGAGGAAAGGGATTTAGGGATCATTATTTCAGAAGACTTAAAGGTAGGCAGACAATGTCATAGAGCAGCAGGAAATGCTAGCAGAATGCTTGGGTGTATAGGGAGAGGCATTACCAGTAGACAGAGGGAGGCGCTCATGCCGCTCTACAGAGCACTAGTGAGACCTCATTTGGAGTATTGTGCTCAGTACTGGAGGCCATATCTCCAGAAGGATATTGATACTTTGGAGAGAGTTCAGAGAAGAGCTACTAAACTGGTACATGGATTGCAGGATAAAACTTACCAGGAAAGATTAAAGGACCTTAACATGTATAGCTTGGAAGAAAGACGAGACAGAGGGGAGATGATAGAAACTGCTAAATACATAAAGTGAATCAACAAGATAAAAGAGGAGAGAATGTTTAAAAGAAGAAAAACTGCTACAAGAGGACATAGTTTTAAATTAGAGGGGCAAAGGTTTAAAAGTAATATCGGGAAGTATTACTTTACTGAGAGAGTAGTGGATGCATGGAATAGCCTTCCTGCAGAAGTGGCAGCTGCAAATACAGTGGAGGAGTTTAAGCATGCATGGGATAGGCATAAGGCCATCCTTCATATAAGATAGGGCCAGGGCTATCCATAGTATTCAGTATATTGGGCAGACTAGATGGGCCGAATGGTTCTTATCTGCCGACACATTCTATGTTTCTATAAGGGAAAATAATAGCATTCTTAATACAGAATGCTTACTAAAATAGTGATAGAGGGGTTAAAAATAATAATAACTTAACTCGCCTCATCCACTTGTTGCGGCTTCTCTTCTGTCTTCTTCTTTGCCCAGGAGGAAAAGGACCTGTGGTGACGTTGCTGCACTCCTTTTCCTCCTGGGCAAAGAAGACAGAAGAGAAGAACAAGTGGATAAGGTGAGTTTTATTATTATTATTTTTAACCCCTCTATCGCTATTTTACTATGCATTCTGTATTAAGAATGCGATTTATTTTCCCTTATAACCATGTTATAAGGAAAAATAATAATGATCGGGTCTCCATCCCAATCGTCTCCTAGCAACCATGCGTGAAAATTGCACCGCATCTGCACTGGCTTGCGGATGCTTGCGATTTTCACACAGCCCCATTCACTTCTATGGGGCCTGTGTTGCGTGAAAAACGCACAATATAGAGCATGCTGCGATTTTTCACGCAACTCACAAGTGATGCGTGAAAATCCTCCGCTCATGTGCACAGCCCCATAGTAATGAATGGGTGCAGGTGCAATGAGTTCACCTCACGCATTGCTCCCACGCGGAAATCTCGCCTGTGTGAAAGATTAGGGTTAACATAAAGTATGGCCTCTACTTCAGGAAAAACCCAATATGTGCCTTTCTCTTGTCCAGGGATTACATGGACCGGTTAGTAGATGAAGCGGAAGACCTGGGCGGACCAGAAAATCCATCAGCCTTAACCTGCCAAAACCGATCCGATTGCCTCCCTGACTCGCAGCTCAGCCTGCTGAGCTCCATCACGGCGAACGACCTGACAGGTGAGTCCATACTAGGAGTTGATATCCCGGTCCAGCTGACAGACCCGCAGGTGGCTCACCCCTCTTTCCTGCCTTTTCCTTTCAGCGCTGTCTCACAGTGTAGCATGCAATAATTCGGACGTGAACTGTTTGAACGATGGCTTCCCCGCATTGGACACGTTATCCCGGGGCCCGGTAAATCATGTGCCTGTCGGAACAGAAGACTTGCTGTCGTTGCCCACCAACGGGGAGAGCGATTGTTTTAACTTATTTGAGACTGGATTTTATCCTCCTGAGCTCAACACCGTGGGTTTGTGTAACGAGGAGGCGGAGAGGCCGGCCAAGAGGATAAAAATGGGGATCTCGGTCCCGGACTCCTTCATCAGTGACGTCTCTGTAAATAACCTGGGTGTGGACTTTGAGAACCATACACACCATATCACCAGTGCCAAAATGGCCGTGTCTGTGGCGGACTTCAGCAGTTTATCTGCCAGTGAGACAAACCGTTTTATAAGTTCACACACACTACACCACACAGCCCTACAGTCGGAGTAGTTCCTCCTGGGAGGCAGTTGCCGAAATCTGATCATAAACTTCGGGTTTGCCTAGTCTTTCACTGGAAGTTTGAACTGTTTTTTTTCTATGACATCAGTGATGTCTTTGTATGTACAGAACTATATCTTGATTTTGTCAAGAATTACCTTCATTTTGGTCCATTAATGTGGAAACGGACAACGGGAACTCAGTTTGTGTTCTGGGGAAGCAGCTTTAGGCTTAACTTTTTTTTTGTTTAAAAAAAAAAATAATCTGCAGGTAACTGGGTCTCCATAACCAGCACAGTTGCGCGTCTGGCAGAGGGCGCGGGGGGGAAACCAATGTTTACAGGTACAAGGCCGATCCCTGCTTCATGTAGCATTTTTTATTTTAATTATTATTTCTGAAGCGAGATTGGCACAGTCTACTCTGAACTGCACAAAGCGCCCGGCACGATGGTTCCCTCGCCATGTCGTGGGCGGTGCACACCGTTACACCACAGTCTGCACCCGCCCCACGCATATGCCTTGTTTCAAGGGATCATGTTTTTGGCTATCTACTGCTGGCGTGGATCTGTGTTCTTTTGTAGGATTTTATTTTTTATTTTTTTCCCCCTCCCTTTTTTGTGGTGTTGTATTTTTTATTTTATTTTTTTTTATTAGGGATTAACACTTGTCTACGACTTTTGAAGATTGTAAAATAAATTACACAATCTGTGTATCTCAAGTTTCCTGAGGAAGAGGATCTAGTCTGAGCTCGGCTTGTAATTCCCGAACACACAGTGTGAGCGCAGCTATGTGTGCAGTACCACTACCCCCCCCTCCCCCTCCTCCAGGCAAAGTGCTAGAAAGTCTGTGTATAGTGCTCCCGGAGCTCTGCCTAGTGGCCGTGCACATATTCCACGCGCTTCCTCTGCCAAAGAGTCCTTCCTGTCAGTGTCGTCTGTCTACCCCCCAAGAGCGTTATTGTCCACTGCTGCTCCCTGTAAGCGCTGTCTGGGGGCGGGGAGGGGGTTACTTAGGAATGGTAGGTTTGGGTTGGGGTATTTATTATTCACTTACTGTGAACACGCCGTCGCCGCTTCTCACACTTATTTGAAGGATTATACGTTTACACTGCAGGTTCTCCATGGAAGGCCATGGACGATAAGCAGTTCTAGTCGTCGTCTTTTCACTTTTATTTTATGTTTTAATTTTTTTCCTCATTGCGGCCATCTCTATGAATTGCTGATCATTACTTCCATTCCGAACGGATGACCGATCACTTCAAGCTGTTGCACTTTGAGCCCCCCTCCCCTCCTGGCCGAAGCAGTAATACTCAGTTTATCTATGCATTGCTGGACTCTCAGTAAAAATGAGGAGACGTGTTTCCGGTTTTTTTCTTGCCAGTAGTTTAGTTTGTACAGACACTTTACTCACCTAATAGAGATATATATATATTTTTTTTTTTTTTTACCAAAATGTATTTTTATTGGGCTTTGAAGAGGTGTTAAAGCTAGAAAGTTTGTGCTTTTTGAGATTCAGTTTTATTGTAGCCTATGAATCCGATTCCTTCTGTCAGGGCCTCAGTGACAGTAAACGGGTTTCCTATCGTTGCCAGGGGTGACTAGCGAGCTCTTTTTGTATGTTAAATATATATATATAAATATATCTATATATCTCTATTTTTTTTTTTTTTTTGTTGTTGCTGATCGTGTGGGCAAAAGAAGTGATGGAAACTGTGAGCGAGCATTAAATCTTTACCTCTGATTCTCGTTACGTGGCAATAATTGCAAGACCTTTTTTGTAAATACTTGTACATTTTCGTATCTTGGATCTCTATTTCTGTAAAAAAAAAATAATATTTTTTTGCTTTAATTTCCTGCGGTGTATATATTTTTATTTTATTTTTCTTTTTCTTTTTGTGCATGCCTGATGTGACCGAATGTGTACCACTATTAACTTTACCCATGTAAAATAGCTATTTATTATACTTTATTTTTTATTTTTTTTTTAAGCTTTTTAAAAGCTGGGCTTTCTGTTTGAGATGTCATGCTAGTTGTTAACCCCTCGGCTGCTGCACGTTGTAAAACGGTAGTCTGCAACCTGTGACCCTCCAGCTCGCCGCACCACCACAGCCTATGGAGCAGACACAGGTTCCAGACCCCTGTAGTATAGAGATGCGATGTATCATGGGCTGTACTGTAGAAGCACAGTTATTGAGGAGGGGGGTGGGGGCCAATGCAGCACGCTCTGGGGGTTCCTAGAACTGCTCTGGTGGCTTCGGTAATGTTCACCTGTGGTGATGGATGGTCTGCGAGGCCACACGCTCAGTTTAAGGGCTCATGCACGTGGCCAGTATTGCGGCCCGCATAAGGCAGATCCGCAATACACGGGCCGTGTGCATCACGGATCGCGGACCCATTCACTTCAATGGGTCAGCAATCCGGAACGGAGGCACGGATCTGAAGCACTACTGGAGTGGTGGGTTTTACTGATACATGCCTCCACACCGCCAAAAAGTAGTGCATGCACTACTTTTTTGGGCGGTGCGGGCCGTAGGATGCGGATCGCGGACCCCATTCAAGTGAATGGGTCCACAATCCGCCTGCGGCTGCCCCACGGTCGGTGCCAGTGCATTGCCCCAACATTGTCAAGGAGTGACCTGCAAACGTGAAGAATCCATCTTTTGCCTTTCTGAATCGAAACGTTAAAAGCACAATTTTTCTAGGAAACCGATGAATTCTTTGTTTTTGCAGCAGTCGAGTTTCATGCAGAAAAACCAAATAATGTCCACATCTATAGTTTTATTAAGCGAGCGTCTGATCTGTTACATGGGGCAGAGCAACAGAATCCAAACTATAGAAGCAGGAGATTCCTGATCGAGCTGCAGCCCCCGGACCAATTATTAGGTTTTTTGTTTTTTTTTGTTTTTTTCGGTGCACCAGGCCTTATGAAATTTGCCTCAAATAGCTGCTGTTGGGTTTAGACATTGACCTAAAATGCATCAATTTAAGAAGAGTTTTCTACAAGTCTCAACAGTCACCATTGTAAAAACATCTGAGCGCACGATTGCAGTATTCTGTAATACCGTGTCTGTTGGACCCGTCCGCTGTAGAGACCGACACATTGTGGATACCGGGGGTTCTGAGTGAATTCGCTTAAGTTAGCAATTTTTATTTGTCATCGGTATACTTCATGTCTGTGTTCTTTCTGTCCCCCTTTCCCCGGCAGCCATTCCTGACTACAGACACCTGTGGTGGGACGAGCGCTTCGATGCCTTAAGGACTGCGCCTTTATGTTTAGTCACCCGTAGCCACTTATGCGTCTTCTGCATTATCTTCTCTTTTTTTTTTTTTTTTTTCACCATTCTTATTGCTGAATTTACTTGAAGTGTTGTAGGACAGTCCTCTAGTGTGTCCCATTGGCTCCGCGGTTGTGCAGTATTTTTATTTTTTGCCTTTATTCATTAAAGCCGAGCTCCACGAATGGGAGAATTTGTATTTTTATTTATTTTTTTGCTTAAAGCAAAGAGGATTGCGCCCAGGAGGCTCGTGGCTAAAGCCTCCAACAAGTAATTTGAATATTCTATTTTTTCTAAAAAAAATAATAATAAAAAATAATCAGAAACTCGTACACATTAAGATGGATTATTTACTGGTGACTTTTTAATAAAGAAATCCTTGTCATGTCCATTTGTTCAGCTCTGTATGAATATTCCTGTCGTACCACCAGTGTCTGTGTTCTTTTTTTTTTTTTTTTTTTTTTGTTTTGTTTCCAGTTTAAAACTAAAAATTACCAGTAACGACCCTGAGGAACCATTGGGTGACAATCAGAACCACCTTGTTAGCGAGGCTCCAGGAGGTCACTGTTCATTGGTTTTAATATTTGTACAGAAACACTTTTTTTTTTTTTTTAACATTATTTTGTATTTTTGTTGTATTTTAATATCTGGTGTACAGTTCCAGAAATAAAGGTCTGGAAATGTAAACTGTGTGTCTGCGCTTCTTGTGACTTTGTTACTTTTAGGTTTGAATGCTGCAACATTGTAACCAGTTTTTAACCATTTACAGGCCACCCGTAGCAGATGTGCAGACCCTGGGGCGATGCGGGCAGCTCATGGACATTGTATAGAGCAGGGATGCTCAACCTGTGGCCCTCCAGTTGTTGTAAAACTACAACTCCCACCATGCCCATCAGTAGGCTGTCTGGGAATGATGGTAGTTGTAGTTTTGCAACAGCTGGAGGGCCGCAGGTTGAGCATGCCTGGTATAGAGGATCAAACTAAATACAATGAGCAAAAAAACACATTCAAAGTTGTCAGCCACCCCTGATGGCTAGCATCTTTACCTGGAATAACTTTAAAAGGGACTTTCCACGACCCAATGGGTTCCCTGACCTCGTTTTGCTCTGATCTCCTCACTGTCCAATAATTCAGAAGAAAAAAAACTGGTACTTTCCACTCCCTCCTCAGTCCAAAACTGCAGACGCCTATTACAGACCTCCATCCTTAAGATCTGTCCACCTTACCAACATTCTCTCGTACATTCCATTGGGGGACACAGACCATGGGTATAGCTTGGGGTATCAGTAGGAGGGACACTATGCAAATGAAGAGCTCCTCCTCCTCGGGCTATACCCCCCGGCTCCAGCAGGAGAAACTCAAGTCTTTGCTTAGTGTCTGGATGAAGGAGTTTGACACTCACTATTCTACTCCGGTTTGTTATTTTCTTTTCTAGATGGGGACACAGGTCAGCATGGTGCTTTCCTGGTCCCCCATGGAGTGCCCGCCGCCGTTGTTTGGACGTTGCCTGGCCGCCTCAATTTCCCCCCCAGAAGAAAAGTGGATCTGGGCTCGACCTGTTAGCGCCGGTATCCCACCAGCTTTCGGGTCACCTATGCTGCCCTCCACCCAGAGCACTGCACTTCTGAGTCAGACGTCTGAAGAGGTGAACTCTGCTGGCCACTTTCAGAGGGAGAAGACTTCAGGACAGAGAAGTACTCATCTCCCCCTCCGCTTTCCCCCCAATGGGCCGTCTGGGTGAATTGGGAGATGGGTGTTTTAGGTTGGGGATGGGCTTAGAGGCACAGGGGTTAATCTTGGGGTTGCTCCCTGCTGGACCGGGCATCTTACTTTCTTTTTATTACATTGGGGGTGCCGATGCAGGCTCCGCCCCACGCTCCTACCTGGGCAGCGCATTGTCAGCAGCGGGTCCCCGTTTCATAAGGGGTCTCTGCCACCCGCACGCTGCATTTTTTTCCCGCGTCCGGGGAAGGGGACAATTCAAATAGCGCGCACGATTTTTTCCCGCCATTGATGTCATTTTGGGGGGGGGGGCGGCGGCGGAGCCTCATGCTCCGCTCTGGCTCCTTCCTGCTGACAAGCTGTGCACATCGCGCTGCAGCTCCCGGCTCCTCTGCTGTTAACTCTGCGTTGCCTGGGTGGTAGGACGTATTTCTCGTGTATGGCATTGGGGGACACAGCACCATGGGTATATGTCCAACTACCACTAGGAGGCACTAGACACAAAAAAGTGTTGGCTCCTCCCAGGTGGGCTATACCCTCTCCACAGGCACGAGGCTATTCCGTTTTAGTCTAGAGTCCGTAGGAGGCAGACCTGTCCTGCTTTTTTTTTTTTTTTTTTTTTTTTTTTTTTCAGGTCCTGCTGTTTTTTCTTTTTATTCTTATTTTTTATTTTTTTTTTTTCTCCCGCAGGTCTCGGTGTTTCCCACCGTTATACCTGCTGCAGGCTGGGGCTCCATCGTGTTCCACTTTAGTTGCCCCCCCCCCTGCGGGCGCGTACTTCGGTAACATAGCCGGTCACCCAGTCCCCACGGACTGCATCCGCAGTGGCTTGCCGGCATTCCCACGGTTCCTGTGCGGAGTCTGCCGAAGGGATGACCCTGCGGTGCCCGAAGACATCGGATGGCGAGTATATCGGATGGTGAGTATACTCCGGTGTCCCTGCCCCAGGGTTAGGTTCCCTCCTGAGGCCAGGGGGATGGGATCCACCTTAGCTGGGGGTCCTGGGAAGCCTCCATCTTCCTCCAAGCCACCCCCTCCCCCTTTTTTTTTCTTGGTGGGGGGGTTATTTTCTGGTTTTCCCTCCCTTCTCTTCCCCCTTGGCTGTTTTTTTTCTCTCCTCCCTGGCCACACAGTCTTCTCCCTGGCCTTCCCCGCTACTTTAGTCCCCGGCTTCTGCCGGGACTAGGCCTCATCTTCTATGGCCCGTTCCCGGCTCCCAGGTGCTCTGTTTGCCCTGATCCGCCTATCCCCAGGTGTCGCTTCTCGGAATGGGCTCCCTCCGTGTCAATGCCATGGGAACCTTGTCAGACTCTCCCCGGCGGTGTCGCTGGACTGCTACCTACCCAAATTGCGGCCACCTCTGCCCTCCCAGGGTCCTCCCTGCAGATGGGGAATGCTCAGTTAGGGGTACCTTCTCCCGGGTTCGGCAAGGGGTAGCTCACAGTACACCCTCGGGTGGTCTCAACGGGGTCCCACCCCTCCTCGGATCCTCCCCAGGACAGGCCTGAGGCTGGTGACGAATCCTTCCTGTCACCCCATCCGTTTCCTCTGGGGACACCTCTGCACCGATTCCCTCGGAACAGAGCATCAGGCAGTCTTCCTCCATACAGAAGCCCTCTGGGAGGTCAAGACTAACGTGCACGGAGGAACCTCTCCTACCCAGGGTTGGTATCCCCTCTAGTGGATTTTCGGATGGCGCTCCCCTGACTGCACAGGTATTCAACCGCACAGGTAAGGCAGCCGTCCCCGTGTTTAGCATACTGAGTCACCTACGCGGTGTCTCTGGTACGTACACCTTCTCCTTAACAGGGGGGTACCTGCACCACTGCCATAGGCTGTCCCTGACAAGCCTTCCTGGTTCCCCTATACCAGGGGCTATGCTCTACACATTTGAGATTGTTTCCACGGGGTCCCCATCCTGGTGCTGGTATTCGCCACTCTACCTCATTACAGGGGGCTCCTGTTCTAGGCAAGCGGTTAGCTCGGCAATCGCCTCCTGTAGGTTGGTGAGTTAAGAGCAATTATATATTCTGTTCCAGCCGCCTTGCCCCTTTTCATAGGTAGAGTACCTACACCTACTCCAGATACTCCTGGCTGGCTCTATGGTGTTCCATACAGCACTATTTCTCCCTTCCGGGTGAGATATACAGGCCGCTTTCAATTGCCGTAGCAATTGCACCTGTCATAGATAGAGTACCTACACCATCTCCTGATGCTGTAGCCAATACCCCTGGCTGGCGCTATGGTGTTCCATGCGGCACTATTTCTCCCTTCCTGGCGAGATATACAGGCCGCCTTTAATTGCCGTTGCAATTGCACCTGTCTGTTCCCAGCCATTTTGCTCCCTTCATAGGTAGAGTACCTACGCCATCTCCGATGCTGTAGCCGATACCCCTGGCGGGCTCTATTGTGTTCCATGCGGCAACATTTCTCCCTGCGGGCGAGATATAGAGGCCACTTTCAATTGCCGTAGAATTGCCCCTGTCCGGTTCAATTACACCTGTCTGTTCCCTGCCACCTTGATCCCTTAACAGGTAGAGTACCTGCACCATCTCCGGATGTTGTAGCCGTTCCTCCTGTCTGGCTTTATGGTGTACCATGTGGCATTTTCTCTCCCTTACAGGACGAGATATTGAGGCCTCCTCCAATTGCCGTGGCCATTGCACCTACCTCATCATAGTGTGCACCAAACAGCCATCTTACTCCCTTCATAGGTAGAGTTCCTGAACCGTCTCTGATGCTGCAGCCGTTACACCTGTCTGCCTTCTATGGTGTACTATGCGGCCCTGTTTCTGTTGCCATTGCACCTACCTGATTGTAGTGTGCACCTGTCTTGTTCTTTGTGGTGTTGTGCGGCCCTATGGGTACCATTGTTAACGCGGTTGCTGTTGCACCTCTCTGGTTCTAGGGTGCACCGTGCGGCCACATTGCTTCGATCTTAAATGTAGTACCTCTACCATCTCCAGATGCTGTACCCATTACACCTGTCTGGTCGTATCTCTGCGCTACACAGACGTATTTCTACTTTACAGGTTGAGTACCTGTACCCTCCAAATGCTGTCGCATTCCCAGATGCTCTTGCTATGTTTCCACTCTCCTTAGACGGCAACATGCAGCCACTTTACCTATGTTTTAGGCGTGTGTTTGTAGTACCCCAAGTGCTGGGCCCTATGGTGCAGTCTGTGGCCCAGACAGTTTCTGTATAACTGGGTGTTTTCTGCCCCCGGGTTCTAATCTGTGCTGCGGATGTTGGTTCCATCCGTTTGGTTCTTCCATACATCTGTCACTCCGTTACGGTCGTGCTCATTGGTCTCCTTGTACCTCTCAAGGCACTGTCTGCACCAGGCCACCTTCGTTCAGCATGTGCATGGTTACCATATCTGGCAGGGGTGGGCCAGCCCAACCCCCACCTTATCGGTCTAGTGCTACTTCTGGTAGCTCCAGTATATGACTGATCTGTCTGGTGGTCCTCATACAACCACGCTCCCTACTCCATGGCCAGGTGGTTAGTGGCGTCGCTAGAGGGGGGCGAGGGGGGGCAATTGCCCCCCCTATGTTGTCCCTTGCCCCCCCGGGTGCCCCCCCCCCGCTGATTCCCCAGAGTGAATACTAATGAGCGCTTCCATTATGGAAGCGCTCATTAGTACCGAAGGACCAGGAAGTGGTGAACGCTCTGTACTCGCCACTTCCTGGTCCTCGGCTGTCGGCTGTGCAGGGCTGCGCACAGCGTGAGGGCGCTCTGTGACCTCACGCTGTGCGCGCCAGTTTAGAGCACAGTCGACTGAGGAGAAAATGGCAGGCGGCGTCCGTCCAGGAGCAGGAGAGGTAAGTGTTTTTATTTTTTATTTTATAAAAAATGTGGCTGCTGGGGGCATTATGGGGGCTAATAGGAGGCATATAAGGGCTAATTGGAGCCATATGGGGCATTTGGAGGCATATTTGGGGGCTAATAGGAGGCATATGGGGGCTAATTGGAGGCATATATGGGGGCTAATTGGAGGCATATTTGGGGCTAATTGGAGGCATATTTGGGGCTAATTGGAGGCATATTTGGGGCTAATAGGAGGCATATGGGGCTAATAGGAGGCATATGGGGCTGATAGGAGGCATATGGGGGCTAATTGGAGGCATATGGGGGCTAATTGGAGGCATATGGGGGCCTATGGGGCTAATAGGAGGCATATGGGGGCTAATTGGAGGCATATGGGGGCTAATTGGAGGCATATGGGGCTAATTGGAGGCATATGGGGCTAATTGGAGGCATATGGGGGCTAATTGGAGGCATATGGGGGCTAATTGGAGGCAAATGGGGGCATATGGGGCTAATAGGAGGCATATGGGGTAATAGGAGGCATATGGGGGCTGATAGGAGGCATATGGGGGCTAATAGGAGGCATATGGGGGCTAATAGGAGGCATATGGGGGCTAATAGGAGGCATATGGGGGCTAATTGGAGGCATATGGGGGCTAATTGGAGGCAAATGGGGGCATATGGGGCTAATAGGAGGCATATGGGGTAATAGGAGGCATATGGGGGCTGATAGGAGGCATATGGGGGCTAATAGGAGGCATATGGGGGCTAATAGGAGGCATATGGGGGCTAATAGGAGGCATATGGGGGCTAATAGGAGGCATATGGGGGCTAATAGGAGGCATATGGGGGCTAATAGGAGGCATATGGGGCTAATAGGAGGCATATGGGGGCTAATTGGAGGCATATGGGGCTAATAGGAGGCATATGGGGGCTAATAGGAGGCATATGGGGGCTAATAGGAGGCATATGGGGGCTAATAGGAGGCATATAGGGGCTAATAGGAGGCATATAGGGGCTAATAGGAGGCATATGGGGGCTAATAGGAGGCATATGGGGGCTAATAGGAGGCATATGGGGGCTAATAGGAGGCATATGGGGGCTAATAGGAGGCATATGGGGGCATATGGGGGCTAATAGGAGGCATATGGGGGCTAATAGGAGGCATATGGGGGCTAATTGGAGGCATATGGGGGCTAATTGGAGGCATATGGGGGCTAATAGGAGGCATATGGGGGCTAATAGGAGGCATATGGGGGCTAATTGGAGGCATAATGGGGCTAATAAGAGGCATAATGGGGCTAATAAGAGGCATAATGGGGGCTAATGAGGCATAAGGGCTGATATGGGGGCTAATGAGGCATAAGGGCTGATATGGGGGCTAATGAGGCATAAGGGCTGATATGGGAGCTAATGAGGCATAAGGGCTGATATGGGGGCTGATATGAGAGGCATAATGAGGGCTAATGAGAGGCATAATGTGTCATCCACAGATGCCCCCATAACAGTGTGTCTTCCACAGATCCCCCATAACAGTGTGCCTGTGCACTGACGAGAGACAGAAAGAAGGGGAAAGAATACGTGGATGCAAGCAGAGGACGGCACAGCAGACGACTGAGTAGCTTCTTTTGTAAGTAAATTGCTTTATTATAACTGTATCCCTGCATATCGCAATTCACTCGTATTTTGTAATCTTATTGATATATACTTATTTTGTTTGTGCCCCCCCATTTTTGACTGTGGTATCTTTGTGCCCCCCCTATATATTGTTCCTAGAGTCGCCACTGCAGGTGGTTGTTGGCCTTTGTGCTAGAGTTGCTCTTGCCATCTCTTTAAGGTACTACGGTATGCTGTGCTCCGCGTTACCCCATGTTATAGAGGAGTACTCGTGTTGTTTCCTATTGCAGAGAGGCCCATTCCTGGTGAAGTACAGGGATCTCCACTGGATCTTCTACCCAGTGGCGTTGCTAGGGCTGGTGTCACCCGGTGCGGTAGAAAATGGTGTCACCCCCCCCCTGGGTGACACCTGACAGTGTATGCTATATGTATATAACAAACATATTTCATATGAAAACTTACAATTACTTGGCTTGGCCCTTGGGGATCTCGGACGCCACTTCCACACTTTGGCCGGGGGCTCGGCGGAGCTGATGATGTGTTTTATCCTAATGAGAAAGATTTCATAATAAGTATTTGGAGAAGGGGCAGAGGGATAGCAGAGCAGGGAGAGGCCGGTGCTGCTACTAGGGGGCTCATACCATGTGGGAGTAATAACGCCCACCATAATGCCTTCCCCCAGTAGAAATAATTCTCCTTATAATGTGTCAGTGCAAAAAATACCCCCCTGTAATGTCCCCAGTTGAGCTAATGTCCCCATAGTGCCTCCATAATGTGCCAGTATAAAATACCCCTATATAGTGACCCCAGTAAATGCCCCCATAGTGCTCCTCTCCCCCCTAGTGCCCCCATAATGTACCAGTATAAAATGCCCGATATATAGTGCGCCAGTAGATGCCCTCAGTGTCCCCCATAATTTGTAAGCATAAAATACCCCTTCTCAGTGCCCCGTAGTAGTCCTCTCCCCCCTTCCCCATAGTACCCAACACAATGTGTCCCAGTATAAAATGCCCCTATACAGAGCCCCCATATAAAATAACCGTTCTTTGTGGCCTCAGTAGATGCCCCTATAGTGCCATCAATAATGTGCCAGTAAGAAGTGCCCCCATAGATGTCCCCCAATAATGTGCCAGTGAAATGTGCCCTCATAGATGCCCCTTAATCATGTGCCAGTAGCCTAAGCCCCCCATCAACATGTGTCAGTAGCCATAGGCGCCCCCCTATCATGTGCCAGTAGCCATAGGGCCCCCCTATCATGTGCCAGTAGCCATAGGGCCCCCCTATCATGTGCCAGTAGCCATAGGCCCACCTATCATGTGCCAGTAGCCATAGGCGGCCCCCCCTATCATGTGCCACTAGCCATAGGGCCTCTCCTATCATGTGCCACTAGCCATCAGTATTGTACAGAGAAAAAAAAAAAAGGAAAAAAACACTTACCTCTTTGGCAGCGATGCGATGCAGGCCTCTTCTGGCCTGTGTCCCGCGCTGTGTACGGCTCAGGGCTTAGGCGGCGCGATGACGTCATCGCGCCGCCTGCGCCGGCCTCTATAAGCAGGGCTCCAGACAAAAAAAAATACCTAGTAGCCATTGGCTCCTGAACTGAAAAATGTAGGAGCCAAATTACATTTTTAGTCGCCAAATCAAAACCAAATGAAAATTTTGGTATCGTGACAACGCTACGCCGATCAGATCGGCGTAGGGTTGTTTCAATACCAAAATTTAGATTCGCTTTCTCACCATAAAAAAGTATTGCGATACTCAATACCAAGCAAAAAAGCCACGTGCATTTCGCATTTTATGAAATGTTCGGCCCATAGTAGAACAGTCCTATCCTATTTTTTGGGGTGGCAAGGCGACTAAAAAATGGCGAATGCTCACCGCATAGAAGATATTTTTTAATAATTTAATAGTTTGGACTTTTCGGAAAAGAACTGATCCGTCATATCCCCATGCATTGTGAATGGAGTAATCCGTCCAGGATGCATCAGGATGTCTTCAGTTCAGTCATTTTGACTGATCAGGCAAAAGATAAAACCGCAGCATGCTACGGTTTTATCTCCGGCGAAAAAAACTGAAGACTTGCCTGAATGCCGGATCTGGCATTTTTTCCCATAGGAACGTATTAGTGCCAGATCCGGCATTCAAAATACCGGAATGCAGGATCCGTCCTTTCGGTCTGCGCATGCCGGTAAAAATGTGTAAAAAGATACAAGACGGATCCGTCTGTCTGCATGACAAGCGGAGAGATGGATTCATTCTTGCAATGCATTTGTGAGATGGATCCGCATCCGGATGCATCTCATAAATGCTTTCAGTCACATCCAGATCGGCGGATCTGGCAGGCAGTTCTGACAACGGAACTGCTTGCCGGATCACACTGCCGCAAGTGTGAAAGTAGCCTTAGTGTTTGTGTTTTATTTTCACTTACTATTAGCCCCCTTAGGGGCTGGAACCCTTGTCCTATTCACCCTTAGGCCCCTATCACATGGGTGAGATTTCTGCGCGGGTGCAATGCGTGAGGTGAACGCATTGCACCCGCACTGAATCCGGACCCATTCACTTCTATGGGGCTGTGCAGATGAGCGATGATTTTCACGCATCACTTGTGCGCTGCGTGAAAATCGCAACATGCTTTATGTTGTGCGTTTTCATGCAACGCAGACCCCATAGAAGTTAATGGGGCTGCGTGAAAATCGCATTGTATCCGCAAGCAAGTGCGGATGCGGTGCGATTTTCACGCTTGGTTGCTAAGATGAAAGTCTATTCACTGTGTTATTTTCCCTTATAACATGGTTATAAGGGAAAATAATAGCATTCTGAATACAGACTGCTAAGTAGAAGGTCAATATAATAAACATTGAGTGCGCCCCCCCAGTATAATAAACATTAAGTGCGCCCCCCAGTATAATAAACATTGAGAGCGCCCCCCCAGTATAATAAACATTGAGAGCGCCCCCCCAGTATAATAAACATTGAGAGCGCCCCCCAGTATAATAAACATTGAGAGCACCCCCCCAGTATAATAAACATTGAGTGCGCCCCCCAGTATAATAAACATTGAGAGCGCCCCCCCAGTATATCAAACATTGAGAGCGCCCCCCAGTATAATAAACATTGAGAGCACCCCCCCAGTATAATAAACATTGAGTGCGCCCCCCAGTATAATAAACATTGAGTGCGCCCCCCAGTATAATAAACATTGAGAGCGCCCCCCCCAGTATAATAAACATTGAGAGCGCCCCCCCAGTATAATAAACATTGAGTGCGCCCCCCAGTATAATAAACATTGAGTGCGCCCCCCCAGTATAATATACATTGAGAGCGCCTCCCCCCAGTATAATATACATTGAGAGCGGCCACCCCCCCAGTATAATATACATTGAGAGCGGCCACCCCCCCAGTATAATATACATTGAGAGCGCCTCCCCCCAGTATAATATACATTGAGAGCGCCCCCCCCAGTATAATATACATTGAGAGCGCCCCCCCCAACAGTATAATAAACATTGAGTGCGGCCACCCCCCCAGTATAATATACATTGAGAGCACCCCCCCCCCAGTATAATAAACATTGAGTGCGGCCACCCCCCCCCCAGTATAATATACATTGAGTGCGGCCACCCCCCCCCAGTATAATATACATTGAGTGCGGCCACCCCCACCCCCCCCCCAGTATAATATACATTGAGTGCGGCCCCCTCCCAGTATGATAAACATTGGTGGCGCAGTGGGAAGTGCCAATGAGGGTTAAAAAAATAAATAAAAATTAACTCACCTCCTCCAATTGATCGCGCAGCTGCCGGTCTCCTGTTCTATTTTCAGGACCTGTGAAAGGACCTGTGGTGACATCACTGTGGTCATCACATGGTACATCATATGATCCATCACCATGGTAATGGACCATGTGATTAGCTCAGTGACGTCACCACAGGTCCTGAAGATAGAACAGGAGACCGGCAGCTATGCGATCAACTGGAGGAGGTGAGTTCATTTTTTATTTATTTTTTTAACCCTCATTGGCACTTCCCACTGCGCCACCAATGTTTATTATACTGGGGGGGGGGGGGGGGGGGGGGGGGTGTGCACAAAATGTTAATTATACTGGGGGGGTGCACAAAATGTTAATTATACTGGGGGGGGGGGTGCACAAAATGTTTATTATACTGGGGGGGGGGGCGCGCACTCAATGTTAATACAAATACAGGAGGCGGGTGCCGGAATGAAATAGCCGGCACCCGACCTCTATGATAGGGGGCTGCGATCAGTGACAGTTAACTCTTCAGGTGCCGCTCCCTGTCATAGAGGTCGGGTGCCGGCTATTTGATTCCGGCACCCGCCTCCTGTATTTGTATTACAGGTCAGTTTTCTTCATTGGTGGCGCAGTGGCCACAGCCCCTCCCCTCCTCCTCCAATCCCTCTTCTCATTGGCGGAGGCAGCGGCAGCAGCACAGGGGGAGGGAGAGAGCCCCCCCCCGCCTCTATGGAAGCGCCGGCCCTGCCTAAAGTTAGTTAGTTAAGGAGAACTCCGGCGGCCAGCGGGTGACACCCCATCAGACTGGTGTCACCCGGTGCGGCCCGCACCCCCCTCGCAACGCCACTGCTTCTACCTTGTTTGGACACGTAGCTGGTGAGCATCGGCCGCTGCAGCGGTTTTCGGTCATCGCTGGATGTCCTCCGCCACACGGAATCCTTCTGGGTCCACGGCTTTTATCGTCGCTGGACGTCCTCCCTGACGGATCAAGGACAGGACCACTGAGCGCCACACACCTGTCTAGTAGGTGAATTTTCAGCTGATTGCTCTGGCATTGGACAGGGCCCCGTAGTTCCTTCTGGGTCCAGGTGTTTTCGGTATTCCCATGTATTTTCTGCTTGGTTGTACTACATGCAGAGGGGCGTTCCCCTTGGACCTTGCCGTCGTCTGCACCTGTCAGGTACTTTCTCCCCCCCGGGAGTTTTCTGTATGCCGGTCGCAGCTGGTTTCTACATTTCTATGTAGGCTACCCCGGTTTTTTCATGGCGACTTCTGCATTCCTTATGCATATGGATGTCTGTCGTTTTATGGTACATCCCGAGCTGCTGTACTTGCCCTCTCTGGGACAATGTATACAGTTTGCTAGTCACTATTCTTGGTACGGCTAGTTGTCCATGGCCAATGTCCCTTCCCCTATGGTGGTTTCTTTTCGCCTTTCCTGGATATTCTGGCTTGCGTTGTCTTCTGGTGGTTCAGCTCCTGGTTCCTTGTGAGCCCATACTGGGTACTCCTTTCTGGAGTCCCTGTCCCCGTTCATTTGAGGTCCTCTTTGGATTCGTGTCTCTTTTCCCATCCTCCCACGTCAAGTACCTGGTATTGAGTGGTTTAGTGCTACGGTTTGCGATTCCACCGTATGGTCTCCTTCGGGAGGGACCTCCTCCTGTTGTAGAACCTTTCCTCCTTAGGCTGTTTGGAGTACTCTCCTTCTACTCCCATGTCTCTCAGGCCAGTGTGTCCCTGCTGAGATTGCCTGGGCCTGTATCTGGTTCCTTTTTTCCATGATACTTCACATGCCCAGAGTTTCCTCTGGTCTTACGCTTCACAGTGATATCTTGTTTTCAGAGGCTTGTGCCTCGTCTCCTGTTTTTGGGACGCAGGTGTTATCGTTCTCTTTTCCTGGCCTTTACCTACAACCCCCTCCTTCTCCAAGGGTTGGCGGTTTCCTCTAGCAGCCTTGGGTTTTCACCTTTAAATGGGGCGCTTAGCTTCATCTCCTGGCCTTGCGGTGAGGGGAGACCTGCTCCCTTCACATGTGAGCCTTGCTATGGCTTCCCTCACTCGTTTGGTTTCCAGTGCTTCCCTGTTTCCTTTCTCCCCTGGCCTGTCAGGGGATGGCCACAGGTTTTTTGGGTCTGAGACAATGTAGAGCGTTGGGTAGTTCCAACACGCGGTGCTGTCCTAATTTTTTTTCTCCAGCCCTTGGCTGCGCTCGGTGTTCCCTTTTGCCACCTTCTTGCATTTGGGATTTTCTTCCTTGTTTCTTCCTTGTTATGGAACCTCTTGCCCATTCAGTGTTTTTTCCTGTTGGGTCACATGGTTCTCCTGCACCTGTATGCCCAACCGGTGGCGCGTCTCTTCTTTTCCCTCCCTCAGGGACTGCTTTGGGACGTCCCATGGTGCTGTGTCCCCCAATGCCATGCACGAGAAAATTGGATTTTTTGTACTCCCCGTAAAATCCTTTTCTCGTAGTAGGCACAGATCCCACCCTATGTTTTTACTTCCGCTTCTCCGGGCTGGTCTCTTGATCTTCCCGGTACGGGAGTTGTTGGTTCCTTGCTTTTCTTCTCTCTCCTACTGCTTTTGGTACAAACTGAATAGCCTTGTGCCTGTGGAGAGGATATAGCCCACCTGGGAGGAGCCAACACTTTTTTGTGTCTAGTGCCTTCTAGTGGTAGTTGGACATATACCCATGGTGCTGTGTCCCCCAATGCCTACTACGAAAAAAGGATTTTACGGTGAGTACAAAAAATCTAATGTTTTCTCTTTCTTCAGCTATTTAAGTGATCTTCCTTTTGTGCTGCCATCATGCCTAAGCCTGGGGCCCCCCTTAAGTCTGCCAAAACCGCTTCTTAGACCCCAATGGGGTCCTGTAAGGAGTGTCTTTTGCCTTTAACTGTCTCTGGTACCTGTGCCTCCTGCCCTGCCCCCGGTCGGGATCGCCCTTCTCCCCATTCTCTCACCCAGCCCAGTTCCTCCCCTGTCTCTATGGAGCCTGCGGTACCCGCTTGGGCCTCTGTTATGTCTGGCGCGGCTGCTGATTTGGCCCTAGTTGCTAAGGCAGCCATGTCCTTTATGGACCGCATGGCAATGGCTAATCCTGTAGCTCCAACCACTCCATCTCCACTCAGTGGTTCCTGCAGAGGACGCTCGACCGTTAAGAGGCAGCGTGAGCGGCAGCGTCCATCCTCGGATGACTCCGCTTCCCCCCCCCTAGCCTAGTGGTGCATGCAGACTATTCTCCCACCCCTAGGGAGCACAAGTCTGAAGGGGAATTATCTGGCTCAGATGATGTCGCGGAGCGGGACACACCGCCTAAGCTTTCCACCTTGGTGGCTGACTTGGTAGCGGCTGTCCGTAACACCTTTAATCTCCACGGGGATTCTCCTCCTTCCACTAGTCGGGAGTTCTCCCTTTTTCCATCTAAAGAGCCTGGGACGGTAGTGTTTCCGGTCCATGGGGAATTTTCCACGGTCATAGCTAAGGCCTGGAATCGTCCTCATCAAAAGTTTTCTGCCACCAAACGTATGGCAGAAAACGGAGGATAGTGTGGAGAAGTGGTCTTCTCCCCCTAAGGTGGATCCCCGGTACCAGTCATTTCGGCGCTTCCCTAACAGTGCGTCTCCGGCTTCCTCCGCGGGGGGGGTCTCAGGACTCCAGCAAGAAGCCCTCCTTTAAGCCCCAGTCTTCCTGGCGCCAGAAGACGCAGTCAGCCCGTCCTGCTGCTCCCAAGCAGGCCTCCGCATGAAGGGACGCCCCCACCCCTTGCGGTGGGGGGCCGCCTGCTCTCTTACCAGCAGGTCTGGAGGGCTCATGTTCAGGACGCCTGGGCGCTAGAAGTTGTAACTTCGGGTTACAAGATAGAGTGTGCGTCCAGACCACCGGAACGTTTTTCCCCCTTCTCGCGTTCCGGGGGATCCGGCCCGGGCCTCGGACCTCTTAAGGGCAGTATCTTTCCTGCTAGACAGGGGGGTTATCGCCCCAGTTCCCCTAGAGGAACAAGGAACAGGATTCTATTCAAACCTGTTCATGGTCCCAAAGAAGGAGGGGTCGGTGTGGCCGATCCTGGATCTGAAGCTACTCAACAAGCTTCTGCGGGTACGGAGATTTCGGATGGAGTCCCTACGCTCCGTTATTGCTTCTCTGCTTCCAGGGGAGTTCCTCGCATCTGTAGACAGCCAGAACGCCTATCTGCACGTCCCTATCGCAGAATGTCACCAACGTTTTCTGCGCTTTGCCATTGGCAACAGGCACTATCAGTTTGTCGCTTTTCCTTTTGGGTTAGCAGCCGCCCCGCGGGTCTTTACCAAGATCCTCGCACCGCTTATGGCGCTTCTTCGCTCCAGGGACATTACTGTGCTGCCTTATTTAGACATTCTGATAAAGGCCCCCTCGCTACTGGAGGCCGAGGACACTCGATCGCTTCAACAGGAGATCCTTTACCTCTGGGATAAGACCTCTCGGGGTCTGGACGCTCGCGTCCGTCTGTCTCTGCGGGTTCGGGCATCTCTCCCTTGGTGACTGTCCCTTCAGAATCTGAGGTCAGGGAGGTCCTTTCTCCCGGTCTCTTGGACGATTGTCACCACAGATGCCAGACTCCTGGGTTGGGGCGGCGTTCTCCGAACCCTCACGGTCCAGGGGGTTTGGTCTGAGGCGGAATCAATCAACATCCTGGAACTGAGAGCGTTTTTTCACTCCCTCTCCCGTCCGGTGCGGATTCAGTCAGACAATGCCACGGCTGTGGCTTACATCAATCACCGAGGTGGGACCCGCAGCCGGGCGGTGATGCAGGAAGTGAGGAGGATCCTGCAGTGGGCAGAGTCTCATGTTCTGCTGTTGTCGGCGGTATACATCCCGGGAGTTGACAACTGGACAGCGGACTTCCTAAGCCGCAACAGGGTGGATCCAGGCGAGTGGTCTCTGCATCCAGACGTATTCGAAGACGTCTGTCACCGGTGGGGCCGCCCGGACGTGGACTTGATGGCAAACCCTAAGGAGCGCGCTTTACATTCCCTGGATGTGGTCCGGGCCCTGAAGGTGCATCTGAGGGCTACTTCCTCCTTTCGTCGTTCAGACTCCCTCTTTGTGATTCCAGAGGGGCCTCGTAAGGGCCTGGCGGCCTCCAAGGTCACTGTGGCGAGATAGATCCGCTCATCTATCGCCACGGCTTATCGCGCTCGTGGCAAGGTTCCCCCATCGCGGATTTCCACTCACTCCACTAGGGCGGTGGAAGCTTCCTGGGCAAGACGCAATCGTGCTTCTGCGTCTCAGTTGTGTAAGGCGGCTACCTGGTCGTTACCTTTTCTAAGTTTTACCAGTTACATTCGCTGGCCTCAGCTGATGCTGTCTTGGGCCGCAAGGTTTTGCAGGTTGTGGTTCCTGTCTGACAGTTGGACGTTTTTCCTGGCGGTGTTGATGTTTTTTCCCACCCCATGGACTGCTTTAGGATGTCCCATGGTCTGTGTCCCCCAATGGAATGTACGAGAAAAGGAGATTTTTTGTGAAACTCACCTGTAAAATCTTTTTCTCGTTGTTTCCATTGGGGGACAACGCTCCCGCCTATTCTGCTTGTTGCAGGAGGGGTTCTGTTCTGTTTGTGGTTGGGCCTCTTGGCCTTGGTTTGATGGTTTCCATTATTTGGATTCTTTCTCCTGCTGGAGCCTGGGGGTATAGCCCGAGGAGGAGGAGCTCTTTCTTTTGCATAGTGTCCCTCCTACTAATACCTCAAGCTATACCCATGGTCTGTGTCCCCCAATGGAAACAACAAGAAAAAGATTTTACAAGTGAGTTTCACAAAAAAATCTCTTTCAACCCCTCTTCTGTTATCTTTCAAATATTCTTTAAAAAAAAAACACCCCACCTTCTCTTGACCCATCCTGTACAGCTAACTACAGCTCTGTCTCTGATCTCCTGGAGCATTTGTAATGGATCAGGGAGACAGATAGCGGATGAGGCGAGAGTAGACCAATCTGGTTTCTGCACCATCACCAAAGTGACCAATGACCTCTTGACAGCTAAATGCAACGGTGACTACTCTCTGCAGTGTTTGACACTGTAGATCACCATATCCTCCTCGCCATGCTCCAATCTATCAGCCTTAAAGGGGTTGCACATGCGCGCAGTCGCTCCATTAATTTTTATGGGAGTTCCGGAGATAGCCGAGCGCTGTACTCGGCTATCTCTGGAACTCCCATAGAAATGGGAGCACCAAGGGGGGAGGTACAGGGTCCCTGTTCTTGTGATCGATGGGGGTCCCAGCAGTAGTACCAACACCGATCTGTTATCCACTACCCTGTGGATGGGGAATAACTTGTACCCACCGGAGTACCCCTTTAAGTACACGGTTCTCTTCCTATCTCTCTGGCTGCTCCTTCAGTGTATCGTTCGCTGGCTCCACTTCTCCTCTCCCTCTTGCTGTTGGGGTTCCTCAGGGTTTAGTCCTAGGTCCTTTTCTCTCTACACAGCCCCCTCGGACAGACTATCAGCAGATTTGGTTGCCAGTAGCATCTCTATGCTGATGAAACCCAACTATATAAGTGATATCACCCCTGCTGTACTACAGAACACCAGTGACTGTCTGTCCGCTGTCTGACATCATGTCCTCTCTGTATCTGAAACTCTCAAACTACTGGTATTCTCTCCATCTACTAACCTACCTAAACCCCATATCTACCTCTCAGTACGTGGCACACCCGCCATCTCGGTGTTACATTTGACACTGATCTTTCCTTCATCCCGTATATTCAATCTATTGCCCGCTCACATCGCCTGCACCTCAAAAACACCTGTAGAATCTTCTCCTTTCTTACGCCTCTTTCACACGAACGTATGGTTTTGCAGTCCGTTTTAAACTGATCCGTATTTCCGTTTCACTAGTGTTTTCGTTCTGTTTCTGTATGTGATCTGTTTTTTGCGGATCGGAAACTGAAGCATATCGTATACAGTAATGACATTGAAAAATTGGGCATTCCGTATCGGTTCCGTTTTTTATTTACAGCCCCATTGACTTGAATGGAGCCACAAAACGTGATTTGCGGGCAATAATAGGAAAAGTTCTCTCTTTTAGCAGAACAGAAACGGAATGCATAGGGAGCAACTTGCATTTTTTTTGCGGAACCATTCAAACGAATGGTTCTGTATACGGAACGCAAAAGGAAAAAAAACACGTTCGTGTGTAAGAGGCCTGACTGTGGAAACAACAAAAACACTCAGTCGCCCTGATCCATTCCCATCTGGATTACTGTAACTCACTATTAATTGGCCTCCCCTCACAAATCTATCTTGAATGTAGTGCCTTGTGCCAGGACACTAATCTGATGCCTCTGCCCTGTGCCAGTCACTACTCCGATGCCTCTTGATGGATGTTCTTTTGAGCAGGGAATGTCATAATAATCTTCCCTCTGCCAGTCACTACTCCGATGCCTCTGCCCTGTGCCAGTCACTACTCCGATGCCTCCGCCCTGTGCCAGTCACTACTAAAATGCCTCCGCCCTGTGCCAGTCACTACTAAAATGCCTCCGCCCTCTGCCAGTCCCTACTCCGATGCCTCCGCCCTCTGCCAGTCCCTACTCCGATGCCTCCGCCCTCTGCCAGTCCCTACTCCGATGCCTCCGTCCTCTGCCAGTCCCTACTCCGATGCCTCCGCCCTCTGCCAGTCCCTACTCCGATGCCTCCGCCCTCTGCCAGTCCCTACTCCGATGCCTCCGCCCTCTGCCAGTCCCTACTCCGATGCCTCCGCCCTCTGCCAGTCCCTACTCCGATGCCTCCGCCCTCTGCCAGTCCCTACTCCGATGCCTCCGCCCTCTGCCAGTCCCTACTCCGATGCCTCCGCCCTCTGCCAGTCCCTACTCCGATGCCTCCGTCCTCTGCCAGTCCCTACTCCGATGCCTCCGTCCTCTGCCAGTCCCTACTCCGATGCCTCCGCCCTCTGCCAGTCCCTACTCCGATGCCTCCGCCCTCTGCCAGTCCCTACTCCGATGCCTCCGCCCTCTGCCAGTCCCTACTCCGATGCCTCCGCCCTCTGCCAGTCCCTACTCCGATGCCTCCGCCCTCTGCCAGTCCCTACTCCGATGCCTCCGCCCTCTGCCAGTCCCTACTACTCCGATGCCTCCGTCCTCTGCCAGTCCCTACTCCGATGCCTCCGTCCTCTGCCAGTCCCTACTCCGATGCCTCCGCCCTCTGCCAGTCCCTACTCCGATGCCTCCGCCCTCTGCCAGTCCCTACTCCGATGCCTCCGCCCTCTGCCAGTCCCTACTCCGATGCCTCCGCCCTCTGCCAGTCCCTACTCCGATGCCTCCGCCCTCTGCCAGTCCCTACTCCGATGCCTCCGCCCTGTGCCAGTCACTGCACTGGTTGCCCATACAGTACAGGAATCGATTTAAACTGCTTATTCTCACCACAAATACACTCAGAAGCACTACACATATCGGCTGGTGGCGGCTCATGCAGCCTTCTATCTACTCCCCTATTGTGGTAAGATGGCCGGACCATTGTACAAAACATACACTTGTTACCTTCGGTGTCACCCCTCATTCCTCTTGTTTTAATTGTTCACCGGTTTGCTGATTGTACAGCGCTGCGGAATATGTTGGCGCTATATAAATATTATTAGGACATTCCCTGCTCAAAAGAACATCCATCAAGATGCGAGGAGTGGACGGGGAAACCTTGACCTTGGCGTGCAGCAGGTAGAGGAGCACCATACACACATGAAAAAGCTTCTATGGGCTTCTCTGAAAGTCATGACCAAGGGGAAAGGTGCCCTTAAATAAAGCTGTTGTGGGGGCGTAGCCAGCCATGAGAGAGTGAAGACATGCTCTCCCTGAGCTCCTCTGCATCCCTGGCGAAATCCATCTGCACCCAGCCTCTCCAGATGGGGAAAACGGTCAAAAAGGGTAGAGCCCGACCATCGGCTCCCCTAGCAGCCTCACAGGGTGATTTACCCCTTCTCTTTGCCCGGCAAGTCTCCTCTCCGGGTTCCGGACCGACAGGCCTCCATGCAGCCTCACAAGATGGCGCCCGCGCTCGGACCATGCGCCCGCCTCCGACTCACTCGGACACACTGGGGAGCCCCACTACACAGCGCCACCGGCACCGATCCCTCTCTTTGCCCCACTGATCTTTACCTCACCTGCAGTTGCAGAGCTGCGGGCCCAGGATCGGACCTCCCCGGCTTTCCTGGAGCCGCGCTCATCGCCGCCTTCCTCCCTCCTGGCGTGCGCACCTGACCTGGACCTGGTCATGGGGGCTCACCACAGGACTCTAGCAACGGGGGACTAGGGGCTGGGGACCCAATCACTCCACAAAGCTGCGCCCTGAAGCCCCTAGCCCGCCCTTTCTGGCCTAGTCAGCCCTTACCTGGCAGCATGGACGACTTCACCCTCCAGAGGGGCCCTTTGGTCGCTCCTGCAGGCGCTCATCACCCTCCTGGGGAAGGCCCCCACAATGGAGGCGCTCCTGCTGTGCTGGACTCCTTCCGTCCTCCCTTCCATTCTCCTGGGCCCTCTCTGGCTGCCTCACCACACTGGTCCACTGGCTCCTCCTGGGAAGGGCCCCACCAGCTACCGTCCGGGGCTTCCCCTAAGATGCCTGGCCATCGGCAATATCCTTTGGTCTGACCATGCCCCGGTTTTCTGTTCCCTGATGCTCCCTTCCTCAGCTAGAAACTAATGGACCTGGCGGTTAAAGGAGTCCCTCCTCCTAGACGCAGTATGTGCTGCGGACCTCCACACCACTGTAGCCAACTTTCTCTCTGATCATGCCTCAGACCCAACCTCCCTTCCCATGCAATGGGAGGCCCTAAAATGTGTCCTCTGTGGGATTCTCGTCAAGCATGGCACCCGTCTTAAAAAAGGAAAAGGCCAGTACTCTGAAGACTGCATCTTTAGAGCTCCTTCATAAGCGAGCCCTTTCTCAGTCTGTCCTTTGTGACCTTCAGAACGTACGCATGGACGCACGATGCCTTCTGGAAGCGTCCTACAAACGGATGATCCAAACCTGTCGCAGTACATTTTACGAGTATGGCAATAAGTGCGGACGTCTGCTTTCAAGGGCTCTCAGAGGCCATATTGCTGCTTCCCATGTCCCTGCTGTCAAAAATCCAACGGGCCACATGGTGCACACTAATGAGGAAATCGCCTCCTCCTTCCACTCTTTTTACTCCCGATTGTTTAACCTTCCTTGCCCCCATGAGGTGGAGGTTGACCTGACCCCCAATTCACTATCTCGTGGCCCTAAATTGTCTACTGAACAAAGCGTCAGCTTAGAGGCCCCATTCACAGAAACGGAGTTACAGGGCGTGATCAAGTCCTTACCCGGTGGTACCGCCAGTTTATATAAGTTTTTTCAGCTCCTCTCACTCCCTTTCTGTTGAAGGTCTTCAATGCTGGATGCCCTTTTCCGGCGCAATCTACCATGGCCCACATTGCAGTCATCCCCAAGCCCGACAAGGACCCACACCTCTTTGCTGAATGTGGACCTTAAGTTATTCGCCAAACTGCTTGCCAATAGACTAAATACGTTCCTGCCCTTTTTGATACACCCTGTACAGGTAGGCTTTACCCCCCGGAGGGAAGCCCGTGATAACACCCTCAGAACACTAGACATCGTCCTCCACACGAAATCTACCAACACCCCCCTTATAATCTTATCCCTTGACGCGGAAAAAGCCTTCGATCGAGTTTCCTGGTAAGCGATTCGAACTGCCCTTTCGGGATTGGGGATAGGCCCGGACTTCATGGGGAAAGTCTATACCAGCAACCTTCTGCTCGCGTTAAGATCAATGGCACATATTCCCCTCCCTTTCTCATCCACAATGGCACGCGTCAAGGCTGCCCGCTATCCCCCCTCCTATATGTATTAGTGATGGAGCACCTCCTTGCTTCTATCCGTGAAGATCCGGATATTGCTGGAGTCAAGATAGGTAGCGTGGAGCCTAAATGCGCAGCCTTTGCGGATGACCTTTTATTGTACATAACCAACCCACGTATTGCGCTCCTGCCCTTACTCCGCAAACTCACTGGTTTCGGCGAATGGACGAACTTTAAAATAAATATGTCCAAGTCCGAGGCCCTGAATGTCTCCTTGTCTCAGGAATTAGTTTCCTCCCTTAAATCCTCGTTCCCTTTCACCTGGCCGCCTGCGGGAATAAAGTATCTGGGCATAAAAGTCTTGGCGGACCTCTCCCAACTCTTTCAGATGGACTTCTCTCCGCTTCTCTGGCGGTTCCAGGCGGATCTGGACTCCTGGCATCGCCGAGACTTCTCATGGTTCGGCAGGGTTAGTATCCTGAAGATGAACTTACTGCCAAAGCTATTAATAGAAGGGGGTTGGAGCCGCGCTGCTCTAGATTAGATTCCCGGTCAGTGATGAATAGTGTCGGGCTCCACACGCCTTTACTCTGACACTCTAACAGGGTCCGGTCTTCCAAGCACAGTAGCCTCTGTGAGGTTCAAAGGACAGGCAAAATAGTGAAGTACCCTTTACTAGATGGTATAAAAAAGGTTTTAATCTACTCACAACAGAGTTGTTCAACAAAGGCATATAATGATTCCACGTTACAACGTCTCGTTCCTGCCCGACCCGGGTTTCGCTGCTTCGCTTCCTCAGGGGCGAACTGCGCATATGCGCAATCAGGCTCCTTAAGTAGCCCAGCTGTATCATTACCTTCAAAATTTCACCGGATCAAATCCGGGAATTACAAATCAAGCTTTTATGCTATACATTTAAAAAGCAACATTCCTTTCATTTTCATTACTTTCATCAGTCTTATCATAAATTATGACCATACTTCTCTTACATTATATTATCATTATAATCAGCTTAGACATAATCTGTTATCATAATCATCTAGAACATCAATTCCCGCTAATCAGCCTAGACATACTAAAAGAATTAGAGGAGATGGATACAAATAAGGTGAAACAGAACCTTAGCTATATAGAAAGGAAAGCACTTAAAGATCTGGAAAAAAATCCCAACCTAATAATTAAACCGGCAGATAAAGGGGGGGGGTGGTCGTGATGAATAAAGAAAAATATGAGATAGAAATGGCAAGGCTGGTATCGGATGTAACAACATATAGGAAATTGAAAAATAACCCCACTCAAAATTATAAGATGATTCTTGATAAAATTCTACACGAGGGCTATAAAAAGGGGATATTAGATAAGAAAGAATATGAATATCTTTCTGTTCCTTTCCCGGTGGTACCAGTGATATATCACTTGCCAAAAGTACATAAAAGCCTCATCGACCCCCCGGGAAGACCCATAATTTCGGGACTTAATTCTTTGACATGCAGGGTTACTGAATATATAGATTTCCATCTGCAGGGATATGTGGTACAGAATCCTTCGCACCTGAAAGATACTGGTGCAGTACTGCAACTGATTAAAGAACTAAATCCCCCCACTACTAATACCTGGATGGCCACAATAGATGTGGCATCCTTATACACTGTCATCCCAAAGGATTTAGGGATGGAAGCTGTGAAAAAGAGGATTAACAAAGATGAGAAAATAGGGGAACTACAGGGAGCGTTTATTATGGAATGCCTTAGCTACTGCCTTGATCACAACTATTTTTGGTGTATTGACTCACACTACGTACAGTGTATTGGTACGGCGATGGGGGCGAAATTCGCCCCAAGTTTTGCTAACATCTTTATGGGAGCATGGGAGGAGGCCACCATCCTTCCCACACTAGGAGCAGATACCCCAGGAGGAAGATTGACCTTCTGGAGGAGGTATATCGATGATTGTCTCCTAGTGTGGGAAGGAGAGAAAGAAGGCCTTGAGTCCTTTATTGATCAATTGAACAGCAACCATTGGAACTTGAAATTTGTGGGGGAAATTAGTAATAGCTCAATAAATTTCCTCGATCTATGCATACGAATAGAAGACGGCCAATTCCTGACAAGTTCATACTTTAAGGAAACAGATGTTAACTCCTATATTGATGTGACCAGTTGCCATTACGGACCTTGGCTCAAGAACATCCCTAAAGGACAGTTCAAGAGGATGGCCCGTAATTGCACGAAAACGGAAGAGTATAGAGCACAGAGTAATATACTAAAAAATAGATTTGTCGAAAGGGGTTACACTGAGGCGGATCTGGACGTATGCATAGATATGGTGGAAAAGGAGAAAAAAGAAGAAAGTGATAATACAAATAGAATAGTGAAGAAAAAAGAGAGTAAGGATTACAAACTTTCATTTGTGACAAAGTACTGTTCTATGTCGGATAGTATTAAAAAAATGGTAAAAAAGAACTGGGGGACATTAAAGAATGATCCCGTTTAGGTAAAATCATACCCGAAAACCCTTCCTTCATTTTTAAGAGAGCGGCCAATATTAAAACCAAGCTTGTACATAGCGCCATTCCACCTGCGAATATTAAAATGAGTAGAGAGGGAGGAAAATTCACCTGGTGCAGTTTCTGCACAGGTTGCAGAAACCGGAACGTGAAGGAACGTAGGAGAAATAGTAACAGCATAATATCTAATAAGAATGGAATGGAATTCCGCATAAGAGGGAACTGCTCATGTGAGAACGAAAATGTCATATACGTACTGGAGTGCCCATGTGGGCTCCAGTACGTGGGTAGGACGATAAGGAAGCTTAAGGTCCGGATACAAGAGCACATACGAAACATTAAAAAAGGTCTCATCACTCATAGTGTATCAGCCCATTTCAAACTTGTACATGGAAAAAATCCTTCGGGTTTGAAATTTTCTGGGGTTGAGACAGTTAGACCACATTGGCGAGGAGGGGACTCACTGACACAAATAAATAGGAAAGAGGTCGAGTGGATCTATCAGTTGGGGACCCTGCAGCCAGGGGGGTTGAATATCGAATTTGACCTAAAACCGTGCCTTTTGTGAAACATCTTACCTGGTGCGATATTCGGTTCTTCCCTATTTCGCTCCTTGAGGACCTTCGGGTGACGTCAGGAGGTTGGACTGTCCTGATAGGGTAGCGTCATGGAGTGACGTGGCCGGAGGTAACCGGGAGGGGCGTGATTGGGCAGATCCGAATGACGCTCTGGGGGAGGGTGGGGCGAAGTGACGATGTCATAATGACTGGCAGATGAAGAGAGACGGCGGACAAAATTACGAGAATGAAAGTGTGTAACGAACTTGAGAAAATGTGTTTAAAGTGCGGCAATTAGCGGGAATTGATGTTTTAGATGATTATAATAACAGATTATGTCTAGGCTGATTAGCGGGAATTGATGTTCTAGATGATTATGATAACAGATTATGTCTAAGCTGATTATAATGATAATATAATGTAAGAGAAGTATGGTCATAATTTATGATAAGACTGATGAAAGTAATGAAAATGAAAGGAATGTTGCTTTTTAAATGTATAGCATAAAAGCTTGATTTGTAATTCCCGGATTTGATCCGGTGAAATTTTGAAGGTAATGATACAGCTGGGCTACTTAAGGAGCCTGATTGCGCATATGCGCAGTTCGCCCCTGAGGAAGCGAAGCAGCGAAACCCGGGTCGGGCAGGAACGAGACGTTGTAACGTGGAATCATTATATGCCTTTGTTGAACAACTCTGTTGTGAGTAGATTAAAACCTTTTTTATACCATCTAGTAAAGGGTACTTCACTATTTTGCCTGTCCTTTGAACCTCACAGAGGCTACTGTGCTTGGAAGACCGGACCCTGTTAGAGTGTCAGAGTAAAGGCGTGTGGAGCCCGACACTATTCATCACTGACCGGGAATCTAATCTAGAGCAGCGCGGCTCCAACCCCCTTCTATTAATCGCATTGAGTGTGAATACCTACCACACTACCACGGAGCCTGCAGCAGCGCAAGTACTTGTCCTCACTGGGACACAGGACTGACGTGTTTTGTACTGTTTCTTACTGCCAAAGCTGCTCTACCTCCTGCAGACCATCCCTGTCCGATTGCCGTCAACCTATTGGTTGCAGTTGAAACTATGCTTTACGAGGTTTGTGTGGGCCCCAGGCAGGCCACGGACGAAATATGAAATACTGACTAGGTCCAAGGAGTCGGGGGGGGGGGGGGGGGACGACGACTGTAGATTGTATTATTATTATTATTCCACGGCGTATGCTAGACTTCTAGATTTGCTGAGAGTGGACTCCACTAAGAAATGGGTCCACATGGCACGGGATTCCTCCCCTACCTCGCTCTCGGTGCTTCCTTGGTTGATCGGGTCTAGTGTCTCTGCCCCAAGCCCCTCTTTCACGGTCAACCATACCCTTGCAATACTCGCCTCCATACATAGCCGCCTTTCCCCCATTGATGCTACGGGTCCTCTAACCCCAATCACAGATCACCCTGACTTCCCGCCTGGAAGCTCCTCTCGTCCCTTTCTGACAGGCACGCGCCCTCTCCGATTTTGTCACGTCCTTAGCGGGTCATCTTTAAAATCCCTTAATCAGCTAATAGAACCTTCTGCTACTCGCCCTAGAAACACTTTTGAGTACCTCCAACTTCAACACTTCTACTCATCCATGCGCAAAACCCATGTTCTGTCTAGAGCCCTTACTGCGTATGAACAAATGTGCTTAGCCCCATCGGCGGTATTTAGGGACATCTCCACTATATATAACCTGCTCATACTGCAACACTCTTCCCACCTTTTGCCACGCCTGGGAATGCGACTTAGGCGTCCAACTCACCGCTTCTCAGTGGAAGAGAGCCTTTTTCCTGACCCACAAGGCGCTGATTTCAACAAAGGCGCAAGAAACAAACTACAAGGTCCTCTCCGGGTGGTACAGGGTGCCCACTCTTTTACATAAATGGTTCCCGTCTGTGTCCGATAGATGCTGGAGATGTCTGTCAGAGGAAGGCACCATGATCCACGTCTGGTGACAATGCCTCATCCTGCGTCCTTTCTGGGACTCGGTACACAAAATCACACGGACAGTGACAGGGATTCCTATACCCAACACTCCTGAATCCCTCTTGTTGTTCATCTTTGACCTGACTATCCCAGCTTATAAGGCCTCCCTTCTGAAATATATGCTTCAAGCTGCAAAAACGGTTATCCCCCGTCATTGGAAATCACCTCCCCCCCCCCCTTACTGAAAGAGTGGTTCGAGGAAATTGCTCTCCACCAGAGGATGGAGGACCTAATCTGTATCACCCCGCTGGACGTTGCCCGTTACACAAAGGCGTGGAGCGCTTGGCAGACGTTCCGCACTTCTGATGAGTTCCGGGATGCCTATCTGTAGCAAGCGCATTCGTCTGTACCCTGCCTCCCCTCTTGTTTCTTTTCTGTTGTTTCTAATGTTTCCTGACTTTTTTTTTTTTTGCTTCATTTTCTATACATAGAATGTGTCGGCAGATAAGAACCATTTGGCCCATCTAGTCTGCCTAATATACTAAATACTATGGATAGCCCCTGGCCCTATCTTATATGAAGGATGGCCTTATGCCTATCCCATGCATGCTTAAACTCCTTCACTGTATTTGCAGCTACCACTTCTGCAGGAAGGCTATTCCATGCATCCACTACTCTCTCAGTAAAGTAATACTTCCTGATTACTTTACTGTTCCAATTGTTTTAGGGGTTGCACCCCTGGTGGTTTGAACTGCTGATATTGTATTCTGATTGTCCTAAACTCATTGCTTAGTATTGTATATTTCACTACGCATTTCTGCCATTGTTTTCTCTGAAAATTCAATAAAAACCTTGAATGAGAAATAAAGCTGTTGTATTATAAATGTAACACGAGTGACAAAATAACACCGCTAACCACGGACATTTCTTAAAACGTGGTGACTCGCTGGCATTAGTCTTATTGGTTGCCCTGAGCAATTCCTCCACTTTCCCCGTTGCATACTGTAGGCTGGCGGTCCGACTCCTTTAATTGCAAGATTTGCAAAATAAATATATGCATTTAGTTCTTTTTAAATGCTTAAAAAAAAAAAAATAATATAGTATTTTATCCAGCGTGTTCTTAGCATGTAAAAATTGTTCCCAGCGCTCTTCAGTCAACTCCAATCTTCCCTTTTGGGTCCGGGAACCACTGAATTTTTGTACAGTTTTGAAGCTTTTCCACGGCAGTCCGCCCTGTGACGCGCTCTTACTCGACAAGCGTAAAGTAGTTGGAGAAAAGCTCTTCACCGCAGCGAATGTCTCTAAGCGCGACGAGAACCACACAGCGCAGCGGCCTGGAGGAAAACCAAAGACACGTAAGTACTGAGCACTATTCCAGCTCCGGGACTCCGTGTAGCGGACGATGCTGACAACCACTCATTTCAATGGGAGCAGCGCTGCGTTAACCAGATACGTGCTCTGCACAAATGGACGAAGCTGTTTAGATCCATTTTTTAGGGAAAATAAAAATAAAAATTTAAAAATGCAATTTTTACACTATATTTTTACAATGTTTTCTCTCCTCCTGCAGCCTGTCAGCTCTGCAGCTGCTCCCCCTACTCCTCCAGACTGAAGAGGGGGGGGGGCGGCTTTATCTGCTCATATCTCTGGTACCATATGGGCTTTGTATTGTTTTCAAAGCTGGTATTCCAAGCTTTCAGACAATACCAGAATGACAGCATTATCTTCACTACAGGGGAAGATATCACTGATAGAAATCGGGATGCAGTGAATAGAGCTGAAGGTAAAAGTAGGTTTTATCCCCGACTCGATTATTTCTAACAGTGATTTCTCCTCTGTTGCTTGGACTAGAGCCGTCATTTTGGTCTTGTATCTTTGGCCAGGAATGTCAGCTTTCAAACAATATCAGTTGCATGTTTCTTCTACCATTCAGGAGAAAGCAGCATCTAAAGCAGCCCTCCCTCCTCCATTTTCTGCCCGAGCCCCGCTCGGCCCAATCATGCTGGAGGCGCTAGAGCCATTGCCTGGGACACATCCTGTGAGGTCAGGACCAGGTTATATACTTTTGATGGGTACGTCCACACGGGGCCAAGTCTGGTTTTATCAGATATCGTCCACATGCTGCGGAAAACATCCAGGAACAAATTTTAAATGGCGTACAATATTGATGGTCTATCATCAGTATGAGATCAGTGGGGGTCCGACGCCTCAGCAGAGGCCTCCTCACAACTCACCAAGCACAGCGCCGCACACTGTATAGTGGCTGTACTTGGTACTGCAGTCCAGGCCCATTCATCACTTGAATGGAACCGAGCTGCGCCTAGGTCGAAGTGACGTCACTGGTCCAGGAAGAGACCGGAGAAATACAGCCTCTCCAATCAATGGCCCCGGACGAGCCCTTCCCCCTCCTCGCAAGCGTCAGTGACTGCGGCTGTCAACTTTCCTCCTGCCACCGCTCCAATAGGTAGGTGGCCGCACCCTCATAGCGTTGACGATAAAAGCCCCAGCATCTACCTTTCCTCTCCCCAAGAGAAGAGAATGTATTCTTTCCATACTGACCCGTCCACATCATAGGAGTAGCGGATATTGGGGATGTACTGCCGCAGCTCGACAGGGGAAAGACGGCGGGACGTCAAACTCCTGATAGCAGACATTGGCTGCACGCTCTGTGGGGAAGAAGAGGCACCCTTAGGCCAGTGATGATTGTAACGGTGTGGTGTAATCAGTGGGGCCTCCCCCAGGGGCGGTGGATACATTGTAACTATATCTATCAGGCAAAGGATCCACGGTAATGGCCACCTGGGGTGGGGATCCTCGCCCTGAGATCTGACCGGTGGCTCTCGTGCTCTTGATGTGCACAATACTGAGAAGCACGTGACATGGACGAAGTGGGCGCCACGAGGGTGACTTACCGTTAGAGCAGTTATTAACGTACTGCCCCACAGCGAGCGGATTTCGGGGTGCGCTGTCCAGCCAGGTGCAGTCACACATCTCCAGGGGTCCAAGCCGGTCTCTTCCGCTGCACGACCTGAAACACAAACCGCTTCAAGTCATAAAACTGAAGACAGTAAGGGCCGCCCGCCACTGATTGATAGGGCCGCCCGCCAACGACAGGGCTGCCCACTGGACTCCCAACTACAGAAAGAGCTTAGGAATAAAACAACCAGATATCAGTCTGCTCAGCTCCTCTTGCTCCACCACCTGCAGACCAGTCACCATGCCCAATGTGACAGGTTCTCTTTAAGGCTGTGATTTGAAGTAGACATTTTGGCAACTGAAAATCTGCTCCACACATTAGAATGGCTTCACTTCTGCAGCCGGAGCACAAATCCAGAGGCACAGTACCAGATACCATGAAAGAATGTATCGTAATACTAATAGAACTGGAAGACGAAAATCAGACACAGCATTCACAATTCTGCAGGCTTCTGAGCTGAAATCCCCCAGCTTCTATCTCCAACAACCAGCAGAATAGTGAGTTCAGCTCTGGAGTATAATACAAGATGTAACTCAGGATCAGTACAGGATAAGTAATGTATGTACACAGTGACTCCACCAGCAGAATAGTGAGTTCAGCTCTGGAGTATAATACAAGATGTAACTCAGGATCAGTACAGGATAAGTAATGTAATGTATGTACACAGTGACTGCACCAGCAGAATAGTGAGTGCAGCTCTGGAGTATAATACAGGATGTAACTCAGGATCAGTACAGGATAAGTAATGTATGTACACAGTGACTGCACCAGCAGAATAGTGAGTGCAGCTCTGGAGTATAATACAGGATGTAGCTCAGGATCAGTACAGGATAAGTAATGTATGTACACAGTGAGTGCAGCTCTGGAGTATAATACAGGATGTGGGTATATTAGGCAGTGTCAGGTGAGCAGCTCCTGGGGTCACGCTCAGTACCTCGGTCCTGGTGCCCTCTCTACTGACCTGTACACAGATTTGGAGATTCCTCTGTCGTTGCCATCAATGAGAATTCCATCGAGGCACCGGAAGATAAACGGATTCCCAATCGACTGAAAAAAGATGGGCTCGTGACACTGGTAGACGGCTCCTGGGAAAAGACGGAGAGAGCGGATCAATGTGACACCGGATTATAGTCCTGCATTAAATTAACCCCTTGATATCATAGACACCCATCTCATGACTCAAAACGTTCTCTCAGATATACTGGAAGATTTGCTGCAGGGGACGTCACAGCGAGATGGGCAGCACTGGACATTACTGACGCCCTGTTTGCACACCCAGCAGGGCTCGGGTCATACTGGCACGCCCACTTATACAGTGAATGATATACAGACAGTCTCCCACCGCCCTGGTTATACTGGCCCTCGTGATAATGGATATCTGGGCAGGCGTATCATTAGTGGTCCGGGTGGTATATTTTGGAGGGCAGCGTAAGTAGGACAAGTACCGGGATACATTGACACTAAGGCTCCTTTAGGCACCAACCCTTTGGAGACAAACACCCCGGTCCCTGCAGCGTCCAGAGAACTCAGGCGCCGATCGATGGAGAACCCCAGACACTTGTACATGACGTCAACCGCCTGCTCGCTGGCGTCGGGCGCTGCAGGGTACATGGCGCGGGTGCTGGCGGGTAGCAGGTCCAGCAGCTCCCTCTGGTGGCCGATATCAGATGTGAACAGCGCCTGGAAGAAGGCGACCATCGAGGAGCAGACCTCGGCGTCAGCCGCCACCTTATCCCGGCCGCCGGAGGTCACATGGCGCAGCGTCCTGCCGGGAGAAGAGAGCCAATGATATAACGTCACCTCATTAACCCCTCGAGGACACCGGCAGGGTTTCCATATTGCCGCTTTGTACCGCAGCATCCGTAACATTATTATTGTTGTATTCAGTTGGTATTTGGTTAAATTTCAATTAATTTTTAATTGGAAAAAAAATAAGGTAATTCAACCACAATTCTTACGATTTTTTATTATTTCGCCGCCTCATTGTAAGGCCTCATGCACATCACCGTATGGGTGCGCAGATTGCGGTTCCGCAGAATAGATACCGTCCTTGTTGCATCAGCATTTCTTGCGGACCTATTGGCTTTAATGGGTCTGTGGTCGGCATTTTGCGGCCAAGTACAGGACACGTTCTGTCTTTTTGCAGAAAGCACACGGATCCAATGTGGACTGGCCATAGACCAGTGGGCCGATGCCCTCCTCACAGCCGGCTACTGGAAGTTTTTGGGGATGTATTTTGTGATGGACTGTGGTATTTGGCTCTGTTGTGGTATTGCTGGCCCTGCCTTCCATCAATTTGGACCCAACCACAAAACAGGGCCACTTTTAGTATTTTTTCCAGGGCCACTTTAAGTTCCCAGTCCGCCCCTGGGACCACGGACCCACCGAAGTCAATGGGTCCGCAAAAATACATGCATATTTTGCAGATCCTGCGGTTTCCAGACTGCAAAACGGACACGGTTGTGGCACTTACAATGTTGCACTGGATTTTTATACATATCCCAAGAAGGATCCACAGGACCTTCAGCACATAGTGGGAGTAGTAGTTGCAGGTCCTAGTGCACTACAAGACATGGAAGCTCAATATGCAAACAGGGATGGGGGGGGGGGGGGTCACGTAATTTACATATATATTTACACCCCCACTTTCCACCTGGAGAAGGGGGGGGGGGGCAGTCCCGTCATTTAAAGGGGCAGCCACAGCAACACGTGACGGATACACAGGGCAGTACGGTATATCAGACCTGCGGTTACGAGCCAGGTTGAGCGCCACCCAGGGGACAAAGCGATACTTGTACGACCTCCAGCGGGTGAGAAGCGCCCGGAGCACCGAGCCCGGCGACGCCATGACCCCGACCGACCGCACGGACAACCTTAAGGTGACGTCACCCGGGGAGGAGGAGAGAAAGGCGAGCTCATCACAGGCTGGGGGTGGAGTTATGTGACGTCACATACCATAAAAGGAAGACATGGTTCCTAAACGGTTTATGAATTCGCCACCTCCTGGTGACTTTAAACAACTACATGTCACGGACAGGCGTGCCCAATTCCTTATGCGCGGGCGACATCTAGTGGTAGCTTTATCCAACTACATGTTACCACATATTTGAACACGGGTTGCCATCTAAGTTCTAGCAGTTACATGCTTTATAAGTGATTGACAGCCGCCATCTAGTGGTAGCTTTGTCCAATAACGTGATGAGTTTTTTTTTTGGGGGGGGGGGGGGGGGCCATCTAGTGGTAGCTTTGTAAAATGACATAGGAAAGTGCGCGCCGCAAATGATTAGCTAGAGACCTCTAGCGGCAGCTTTACTGAATTGCATGTAACATCAATGAACGGTTCTCATCTATAAGTGCTTCGTGAATGAGAAACGGCTGCCATCTAGTGGTAGTTTTGTCCAACTGCGAGCCATTCTAAATTATACACGAGCCCTCTAGTGGTAGCTTTATTTAATTACATGGCAAATTCCAAATGGCTGCCCCCCGAAACAAGATTAGTACTGCCATCTAGTGGTATTATTATTATTATTATTATTATTATTATTATTATATTTTTTGCATGTTACAGAAATACTGGAGAAACCTGTACAATTAAAAATTGCCTTTTTTCTGTATGTATTAGCGCACTCAATTAGAATCTATCTAAATTATCTGATCATTGATAATGATTGCACCAGTTAATCCTTTTTTTCTAATATATATATATTCTCCGCACTGTAAATTCTAAATACAAGCAGATCTCAAGCATTGCCCCTCCCTTCTTATAACATTTGTATTTTTTTTATTTTTATGAATTATGTGGTCAGAGAGGAATAGGTTTGTTGGGTTCACATTTGTTCTGATTGACATTTTTCTTTTCCACCGAAAGCTCAGTGTGAATGGTGCTTTACGCCCAGTTTATGCCGGTTGCAGGGACGGCGCCACCTGTAAGAAACCGTGCGGTTTTAAAAAAAAACAACGTTGGTTAAGTGGCCGGCGGCGCCCCTAATGCTGCACCAGCCGCTCTAGTAAGCAGGGCCGGCGCTTCCGTAGAGTCGTTAGGGGCCCCCCCGCGTCGGCCCGCAACTAACTATAGGCAGGAGACACGTGTCACCCGGAGATGAGCGCTTCCATTGTGAAAGCGCTCATCTCCAGTCATCTGTATCGCCGTCCTCAGGACAGTGATACAGATGTCTGTGCAGCAGGGCAGGGGAGGGAGAGGCGTGTCCCTTTCTCTGATAGGCTGCAGCACTAGGCCGGCAGCCTATCAGAGGCCGGCGCAGGCGGCGCAATGACGTTCTCGCGCCACCTGAGCCCTGAGCCACACAGCGCGGGACACAGGCCGGAAGAGGCTGCATCACATCGCTGCCATGGAGGTAAGTATAAGTGTTTTTTGTTGTTGTTGTTGTCAATACTGGTGGCTACTGGGCTGGCACATGACCGGGGGGGCCTATGGCTACTGGGACATGATATAGGGGAGGCCTATGGCTACTGGCACATTATAAGGGGGGCTTTGGCTACTGGCACATGATATAGGGGGGGTTCTGGCTACTGGCACATGATATAGGGGGGGGGGGGGGGCTCTGGCTACTGGCACATGATATAGGGGGGCTCTTGTTACTGACACATAATGGTGTACACTATGGAGGCCAGAACCTTTTTACTGGCTCTGCTACGTTTGATTTTATATAATAATTACTTCCTTTTCGGAGAAAATCAGGGGACGGCCATGGGGACGGCCATGGGGACGAATGTGGCCCCCACTTACCCCAACATGGTCGTCTCACATTTGGAGGAACACCACGTCTATGTGTCCCACCACTTCAGCCATGTGCTGAGGTGGTGGAGATACATAGAGGATATTTTTGTCATATGGACAGGCACGGTACCTGAGTTGAAATAGTTCCATATCTTCCTAAACAGCCTGATTCCCGATATAAAATTCACTTTAGAATTCTCCACTGATTCACTCCATTTCTTGGATGTGAATATAAACCGTACTGGCACCATCTTTACTACTGAAGTCTACACAAAACCCACTGATCGTAACACCATCCTCAGATATGACAGCGCTCATCCGCGGATGATGGTTCGATCACTCCCTTACAGCCAATTCATCAGAGCTAAGAGGATAGTCAGTGATACATCTACACTTGATAGGACTCTGGAAAAAATGGCACAATCCTTCAGACAGAGACGCTATCCAATATCTACATTACAACAACAACAACGTACCCGTATTGATCAGAGATAGAGGCCGATTGTTTCAAGGTACCAGGAGAGACCACCCTAATAAAATACCCTTTGTATCCACTTTCTGTGAAGCTAGCCCCTATGTTAGTAAAATTATTAACAAACATTGGTCGATTCTAAATACCGGGCACAAAAACATTTCAGAATTTTCCAATAGACCCATAATGTCCTACAGAAAGGCCCATAACCTAAAGAATAAGTTAAAAAATGATATTGGTTCACACAAAGGTACTCGGCCCCCAAGAAATGTGGCAGTTACCCGCGCCTTCACTGCGTAGATTGTAAATACATGGTGAAGGGCCGAGAATTTACACATCCAAGGTTACGTCATTTACGTTTTATGGTGCCCATGCAAGTTACTCTATGTGGGCGAGACCACATGCGATCTAAAAACTCGCATTAACCAACATACATCGCTACTCAATTAGAAAAAAAACGGAAAGATCTGCCAGTTTCCCATCATTTTGTAGACAAGGGTCATGGTGAAAGTGATCTTAGATTTATGATTCTCGACCATGTCCCATTACCACGCACTGGTGGTAATCGCATAAAAATGCTAAAAAAAAAGCGCGAATCCGAGTGGATTTTTTAATTACAAACAGTTAAACTGGTCGGGGGGGGGTTAAACGTGGACTATAAACCCTGGCTATTTATATGATCTCATGTAAATTTCTGTCCTTGTCAGCGGAAGTGTTGAAAAAATTGTTCTTGTTTTTAATATAATATATTTTTAATTTTCACTCTTTAGGACCAGCGGATGGAGGGGCCTCGCTCAGCAGAGGGATGGAGGCTCTGGATACTAGAGGCAAATTCCGTGATATTCCGATACATCTGGAGGGTCTTCCACTATTTGCGCTTTATGAATGCTTCAATTACGTTAAATACGGCCACCTGGGACATTATCGCCTGCGACAGGTTAGTGATGTGTGGGGAATAGCTAACGCCGGCCCTTGCTATTTTCCCTTACATACACCGGAGGATAGTGCAGCACGTCCTCCGCTACTACTCCTGGGGTTGGCTTATTACACATTATTATGACCTGTTTACCTTCGCTTGATGCTACGCTCAGATGACTGATCATGTGACCGGTCGCGTGATGTGTTACTCAGGGTCATGTGATTTCCCTGAGTGACATCACGGACATGCGCAATTCAAGTTCCGGAACGCTGTATCCCTGAGTTTCAGTTTTACGACATTGCATCCACCTACCATCGAGCGCGCCTTACTCCATTGAACACGCAGGTGACGACTATTCACTATGAATTATCACTTATGTTAAACACTGGTGTTTTTTCTACATTACCACATTTGGACAAAATCTGTGTATTAATCTACGTGCCAATGGCGTCTTCTGCCGAGCGCTATGCTTTTATATGCACACACGAGCTTTTTAGAGCATATTTTTCCATGTAAAGTTGATTGTCACTTATGTATGCTAATATGATGTCACCTCATAAATATGCACCGTTCACTGCAAATGGTCCCAGCAAGCGGACCGAAACGTTGCATGGGTGAATAATAGGATCCTACTATTTTCACCTACTGGAAGTGCTGCGGTGCATTTATTTATTCTATTATTCACATCATTTGTATTTTTTTTATTTTTATGAATTATGTGGTCAGAGAGGAATAGGTTTGTTGGGTTCACATTTGTTCTGATTGACATTTTTCTTTTCCACCAAAGGTGCAGTGTGAATGGTGCTTTATGTACAGTTTATGCCGGTTGCAGGGCCGGCGCCACCTGTAAGGCGACCTAGGCAGCCGCCTAGGGCGCAAATTAGCAGGGGGCACCACAACCGTGCGGTTTAAAAAAAACTAAACGCTGGTTAAGTGTCCGGCGGCGCCCCTAATGCTGCACCGCCGCTCTAGTAAGCAGGGCCAGCACTTCCGTAGAGTCCTTAAGGGCCCCCCGCGCCGGCCCGCAACTAACTATAGGCAGGAGACACGTGTCACCCGGAGATGAGCGCTTCCATTGTGGAAGCGCTTATCTCCAGTCATCAGTATCACCGTCCTCAGGACAGAGATACAGATGTCTGTGCAGCCGGGCAGGGGAGGGAGAGGCGTGTCCCTTCGCCTTCCTCTGATAGGCTGCAGCACTAGGCCGGCAGCCTATCAGAGGCCGGCGCAGGCGGCGCGATGACGTTATCGCGCCCCCTGAGCCGTACAGCGCGGGACACAGGCCGGAAGAGGCTTCATCACATCGCTGACATGGAGGTAAGTATTAGCGTTTTTTTTTGTTGTTGTTGTCAATACTGGTGGCTACTGGGCTGGCACATGATCGGGGGGGCCTATGGCTACTGGGACATGATAGGGGGGCCTATGGCTACTGGGACATGATAGGGGGGCCTATGGCTACTGGCACATGATATAGGGGGGCTATGGCTACTGGCACATGATATAGGGGGGCTATGGCTACTGGCACATGATATAGGGGGGGGGGCTCTGGCTACTGGCACATGATATAGGGGGGCTCTTATTACCGGCACATGATGGTGGGCACTATAGGGGCATCTACTGAGGCCGCAAAGAACAGCTATTTTATATGGGGGGCTCTGTTTAGGGGCATTTTATACTGGGACACATTATGGTGGGTACAATGGGGAAGGGGGGAGAGAAGTACTATGGGGTCATCTACGGGGGCACTGAGAAAGGGTATTTTATACTTACAAATTATGGGGGACACCGAGGGCATCTACTGGGGCATTTTATACTGGTACATTATGGGGGGCACTAGGAGGGAGGGGGGAGAGGAGCACTATGGGGGGAATTTACTGGGGGCACTATATAGGGGTATTTTATACTGGCACATTATAGGGGGCACTATGGGGACATTAGCTCACCTGGGGGCATTACAAGGGGCTATATTTTTCACTGTCACATTATAAGGAAATTTATTACTACTGGGGGGGGGGGGGGGGGTGCATTATGGTGGTCTTATTGTTTTTCGCCCCAGGCTTGTTTCTTTAGCTATGGCTTAGGTTATGGTAGTTATTCTCCACCATTCTTAATAGGGGGCTTTATTGCAACATATAACTCTCTTTTAATTTAAAGGGATTCTGTCACCTCCCCTCAGCCAAAAAACTATTTAAAAGCAGCCATGCAGCACAGCTTACCTGGATTAGGCTGTGCTGTTTTATCTTGAAATCCGTCCAGCAGTTACTTCAAAAAACGACTTTGATCAATAAGGAAATGTGTCCTGAAGGTGCCCAGAGGGGCGTTTTTTTCTTCTGAGAGAGCCCAGTACCGCCCCTCTTTCAGTGCCCAGCCCGCCTTCCTTGTATTTTCAAACCACCGCCCCCAGCCTGCCACAGCCTCCCCTCCCTCTCCTCCCCCTCCCTCACGCTGAACAAAGTCTCGCACAGGCGCAGTACCCACTGAGGGCTGCGCCTGTGCGATCATCAGGAGACTGAGGGCGGCAGCTTCATCCTCGTCACTGGGCATGCGCCGAGCCCAGTGACGTCCGATGCTCGCTCTTCCCTCAGTCAGCAGGGAAGAGCGAGCATCGGACGTCACTGGGCTCGGCGCATGCCCAGTGACGAAGATGAAGCTGCCGCCCTCAGTCTCCTGATGATCGCACAGGCGCAGCCCTCAGTGGGTACTGCGCCTGTGCGAAAGTTCGTTCGGCGTGAGGGAGGGGGAGGAGAGGGAGGGGAGGCTGTGGCAGGCTGGGGGCGGCGGTTAGACTGTACAAGGAAGGCGGGCTGGGCACTGAAAGAGGGGCGGTACTGGGCTCACTAGGAAGAAAAAAACGCCCCTCTGGGCACCTTCAGGACGCATTTCCTTATTGATCAAAGTCGTTTTTTTAAGTAACTGCTGGACGGATTTCAAGATAAAAGAGCACAGCCTAATCCAGGTAAGCTGTGCTGCATGGCTGCTTTTAAATCGTTTTTTGGCTGAGGGGAGGTGACAGAATCCCTTTAAATACTGAGAAAGGGGTGGAACATATGTGATGTCATGATATGGGCAGATCATCTGATAAGGGGGGGGGGGGCAATTTTTATCTTGCCTAGGGCGGCAAAAATCCTTGCATCGGCCCTGGCCGGTTGTGCCCAGAACCTGTTCGGTCCAGGCTGAACTCCACTGTATGTGATGTGAAGTGTCACCCTCTGTGTGTTGGCAGTGCGAGATCACTGGCCCAAATTCATTTAACCCTTTAAAGAGTAACTACACTTTTTTTTTTTTATATGTCATAGGGATATATCAGAAGTGTTGATGGGTGGAGGTCACAGCTCTGATATCCCCACCGATCGCTAGAACGAGGGGTCAGAAGCGCGCAGCTTCTCCTCGCTTGGGTGCAAGACTGTAGACGGTTTCAATAGAAAGTCTATGAGACGGTTTTCACTATCGCGCTCAGCAGCGAGGAGAATCTGCGCTTGGCTGAGTGCTTCCGACCCCTCGTTCTAGCGATCGCTGGGGGTCCTCCGTCCATCAACACTCCTGATATGTTCCTATGACACAATTTTTTTTACAGGCAACCTTTGAAACCTAACCCTTAAGCCCTCTCCTATAACAGAATTTATCCACGGGCTGTTGGAGATCTTCTGCCACTGACCAGAAAAGAGAGACAGACGACCCCGCACTAGGGGCCTGGCGTCATTGGGGTTGCTTTTTTGAGGCATCTTACCCGGAAACAGATACCCTTTAGACTTCTTAGCTGCTCCCGCAAACTGTCTAGCCCTTTCTTTCCCCTTGAAACCTTCTCTATTAAACCTGGGACAGAAGGATTTCCTAGGGGGCTGCTGACTGGTGGAGGGAAAGCCCTTCAAGTCCGTCAAGGATCGGCCCAAATAAGTCTTCACCTTGACACGGAATGGCGCAAAGCTTAGCCTTCGAACTAGCATCTCCATTCCAGCTTTTTAACCAAATAGCTCTACGAGCAGAGTTAGATAAGGAGGAAGCTCTGGCAGATAACCTTAATGAGTCCACGTAAGCATCGGCCAGGAAATCCAGAGCATTATATACAGTAGGGATAGAGAATATTAGCTGCTCCCTAGGGGTACCCCCCCCCTTTATGTGAGCCTCCAGCTCCCCCATCCACACTTTTAGTGATCTAGCAACAGAAGTGGCGGCGATTGGCGGTTTAAAGACCGTCGCCGAGGCTTCCCAATTATTTTTTAAATAAATTTCTGCTCCTCTGTCCATCGGGTCTTTAAGAGAATCCATATCCTCAAAACGAAGCGTAGCTTTTTTAGACATCTTAGCTACCGGGGCATCAAGTTTTGCGTCCCTGTCCCAAGAGACAGAAACTTCCTCATCAAAAGGATATTTGCTTTTTACAGAGGAAGGAATAAAAAACTTCCTATCAGGCTTTTTCCACTCTTTAGCAATGACTACCTAAAGACCTTTCTTCTCTTGGGGCCCAGACCCTCAAACATAGAGTCCTGAACTGACTGTGGTGGCTTCTGGTCATCTAAGCCCATGGTAGCTCTTACTGCTTTGACTAGGGAGTTTATGTTCTCGGCATGAAAGAGCGGCTTCCCTGCGGATTCGTCATCAAATGACTGAAAGTACATCACTGTCCCTGTAGGGAGGATTACATGCGGCTGCAGAGGTACCAGGGCGGTTTTTAAGCAGACCTCTAACCGATTCTTTAACCTCCTCACGGATCATCTGCTTGATGCTGCCCATCAGAGACGGAGCTTCCTTCTCCATTAACTTGCTCCCACACGCTTGACAATGGGGTTTAGCCCAAGCAGAGGGTAGCTTCTTTTTACACACAGCACAACCCTTCTCTTTAGCTCTGGAGACCTTTCTAGAAGATTCCTTAGATACCTAAATATTGAAGATGACCGCCATGAGTAACATGCAGCAGAAATATCGGGGTACAACCCCTCTAATCCCACCGTGGTACCGGCGTATCACCTCGCTGAGTCTGCTCCATGCTCAATCAGCAGTATCAGCCAAAATGGAGGAACTACATGCGCGCCCGAACTCTACGGGCGCGCATGCCGGCTCCCCCCACTTCCGGTCTTTACAGCGTCTCCCCAGGCACGTGCAGACCGGACTAGATTGGTGGTTTCACCGCGCTGAGTCTGCTCCATGCTCAATCAGCGGTATCAGCCAAAATGGAGGAACTACCGGTTTCTTCCACACCAGTATGGCAGAGAGCTGGCTCAGCTCGTCTCTACGGGGCGCGCATGCCGGCTCCCCCCACTTCCGGTCTTTACAGCGTTAAACACGGAAGTGCTTCTCCCCAGGCACGTGCAGACAGCCGGACATGCGATGACGGCCGCAGACGCCCCTGGAAGGCAGAAACCCTCCTGGCCCGAGAAGGAGATGGAGTGGGGTAGGAGAGAGAAAGAGGCGCAGTCTCTTGCAGCGGCTCCTAAAGGAGGCTTTCGCCGCCGGGGATAACCCTCCCAAAACTATAAACTAGTCGGGGCTCCCGCAGCTCAGTTCTGATTCCCACCTGTCCCACTGGGGGTAGAGGGGGTGGGCACTCTTTTACAGCGGTTCCTGAGGAGGAGGCGGTCTCGCCAGGGGTGCAGTCATAGGCGAAAGGGAAAACAACAGAGAAAAAGCTCCTTCCTTGTAACATCAGTTATTCCCATACACACAGAGGCACTGGGAGCGCGGCGCGTCCAATCCCAAATCAAAATGTCAATTGTCTAACCTTTATTTCTGACAACTGCTTTCCATGTGTGTGGCATGGAGACATCCGACACCCGAGAACAGATATTCCAGCCCGCGCTGACCGGACTACATTCAACACTTCTTCTGCATTCTTTAGATGTCACTCCACAAATTCTCCATCGGATCAAGGTCTGGGGATCGGGCGGTCACTTCATAACATCAATCTTGTTGGTCTGAAACCAGGATTTTACCTGCATTTCAAGGGCATTTCTTCTTCAGCATAAAGCTTCACGACCTCCTCCGGTATTTGATATATTCAGACTGGTCCGTGGTGCCCGGTATGCGATAAATGGACCCGACTCCAGAGTATGAGAAACCAAACCATTCTGCTCGCTCGTCCATGTCTTACAGACTTCACAGTGAACTGTGGCTGGAATTCAGTGTTTATGGGTCGTCTCTCAAACTGTCTGTGGCCTTCAGACCCAATAAGAACAATCTTCTATCATCCGTCCACAGAATGTTCCTCCACTTCTCTTTAGGCCGGTCAATGTGTACTTTGACAAACTGTAACCTTTTCATCACACATCTTCTAAGCAATGGTTATTTACGGGGGTTTCTTGCAGATAGTTTGGCTTCACGTAGGCATCTTCTGATTGTGGCAGGACTCACAGGCAGTTATGGTCAGTTCGCCAACGAAAACATGCGGGCTGCCATCTTGACTCACCCGGCCAGCAATGCACAGGTAAGATCATATGAGTGCGGGACAATAGTCCCACGGGTGGCTCGATGTGCACAGCATCATTTTAATCTACACTGCCTGGCCCCCAAAAAAAGGTCACACACTAATATTTCGTTGGACCGCCTTTAGCTTTGATTACGGCACGCATTCGCTGTGGCATTGTTTCGATAAGCTTCTGCAATGTCACAAGATTTATTTCCATCCAGCGTTGCATAAATTTTTCACCAAGATCTTGCATTGATGATGGTAGAGTCTGACCGCTGCACAAAGCCTTCTCCAGCACATCCCAAAGATCCTCAATGGGGTTAAGGTCTGGACTCTGTGGTGGCCAATCCATGTGTGACAATGATGTCTCATGCTCCCTGAACCACTCTTTCACAATTTGAGCCCGATGAATCCTGGCATTGTCATCTTGGAATATGCCATCAGGAAAGAACAAATCCACTGATGGAATAACCTGGTCATTCAGTATGTTCAGGTAATCAGCTGACCTCATTCTTGGAGCATATACTGTTGCTGAACCTAGACCTGACCACCTGCAGCAACCCCAGATCATAGCACTGCCCCCACAGGCTGGTACAGGAGGCACTGGGCATGATGGGGGCATCACTTCATCTGCCTCTCTTCTTACCCTGATGCGCCCATCACTCTGGAACAGGGTAAATCTGGACTCATCAGACCACATCACCTTCTTCCATTGCTCCAGAGTCCAATCTTTATGCTCCCTAGCAAATTGAAGCCTTTTTTCTGGTTTGCCTCACTGATTAGTGGTTTTCTTACGGCTACACAGCTGTTCAGTCCCAATCCATTGAGTTCTCTTCGCATCGTGCGTGTGGAAATGCTCTTACTTTCACTATTAAACATAGCCCTGAGTTCTACTGTTGTTTTTCTTCGATTTGATTTCACCAAACATTTAAAGGGGTTGTCCAAGTTATATTTATTGATGACCTATCCTCAGGATAGGTCATCAATATCAGATCGGCGAGGGTCCGACACCCGGCCCCCGGCCCCCCCCCCCCCCCCCCCGACAATCAGCTGTTTACCTTCTAGCCGTTGCATCTGCAGTGGTGAGCAGGTGTAATTACACTCAAGCTTTCCTATTGAAATGAATGGGACGGCTTGGGAGTAATTACACCTGCTCACCGCTGCAGATGCAACGGCTAGAAGGTAAACAGTGAAGAGGAGGCAGCGCCGACACCACGCACACCTTCTCTTCAAACAGTTGATCGGAGGGGGTGCCGGGTTTCGGACCCTTGCCGATCTGATATTGATGACCTATCCTGAGGATAGGTCATCAATAAATATAACTTGGACAACCCCTTTAAGTGATCGCTGATCACAATCATTCAGGATTTTTTCCCGCCACATTTCTTCCTCGAATACGATGGGTCCTCACGATCCTTCCAGTTTTTAATGCATTGGACAGTTCTTAACCCAATTTTAGTAGTTTCTGCAATCTCCTTAGATGTTTTCTCTGCTTGATGCATGCCAATGATTTGACCCTTCTCAAACAGACAAACATCTTTTCCACGACCACGAGATGTGTCTTTCAACATGGTTGTTTAAGAAATGAGAAGCAGCTCATCGCACCAGTCGGGGTTAAATAACTTGTTGGCAGCTGAAAGATAATCGCCCGGCAGTAATTATCCAATAGGAGGCTCTGAACTATCTGCTTAGTTAAATCCGGTGGCAACTTTTTTTTTTTTTGGACAGGCAGTGTATGATGCTGTGTACTCCCGTCTTCCGCACGATCAATGCCGCTCCAGGACACATGGCCCGCTCACGGACCGCATTCCTCGGAGGGCATATGGTCGTGTGCAAGGTCCGTTACTCGGTTACACCGTGTCAGGAATTTTTTTCCTTGTTGTATTATCTTTTCTGTCCAAAACAGTAATTTCACACATTAGCGATGCTAGTATTTTGCACATAAACGCCAATATTTATGCCATAAAGCAGATCACTGTCTGATCCCATTATGGTCCATGGGGATTGGCAGCGCACAGCCGTACTACAGTGAACACCAGTAATCTTCCTCTGACAGAACAGCGCGCCATTGTGTATGCTCCATAATGATGTTTTAAGTTACGCAAATGAGCCTGTAGGAGCAACGGGGGCGTTCCCATTGCACCTAGTGGCTCTGCTCTCTCTGCAACTGCTGCGCCCTCTGCACTTTGATTAGCAGGACCAGGTGTGATCACATTTACACTGCCGGGTCCTTCAATGAAAGGGCAGAGGGCGTGGCCGTTGCAGAGAGAGCAGAGCCTCTAGGTGTAACGGTAACGCCCCCGTTGCTCCTAGAGGCTCATTTGCATATACTAAAACATCATTTTTCTCAGCAACGCGGGCACATAGGAACATGGGACCAACACAGAAGCCTTCAGCTGCCGAGCGCACATGTAACGGGTCAGCCAGAGTCATAGGTACAAAACTGCTGACAGATGCCCTTTAAGAACAGTCTTCAATGTAAGGCCTCATGCACACGACCGTAGTGTCCCGTGTCCGTTGCTCCGTTTTCCGTGATTTTCAATGGTCCGTGGAAAACTCTGCTAATGCACCGTTTGTCATCCGCGTCCGTGATCCGTGTTTCCAGTCCGTGAAAAAAATATGACCTGTCCTATTTTTTTCACGGACAACGGTTCGCGGACCCATTCAAGTCAATGGGTCCGTAAAAAAACACGGAGGCACACAAGATTGTCATCCGCATACGCGTCCGTTTTTTCCTATCATTTGCATAGCAAACTTGACTTCGATTTTTTATTTTTTTTTCCTTCATGTCTGGAGATCCTCCAAAAATAAAGGAAGACACACGGAAACCAAAACGGACACGGAACAACGGAACCTCTTTTTGCGGACCGTGAAAAAATACTGTCGTGTGCATGAGGCCCAAAGAAGAACAGGGAGTCCTGGAAGTGATGATGTGGCCTCCAAGATGCTTAGGACAAGCTCCCTGCAAACTGTGGGCAATGCACCTACAAGAGCTGATACTGAAGGAAAAAACTTAGCATTTCAAATTGATAAACATTTCCACACCTGCCTTAAACTTTTGCACAGTACTTATATATATATTTTTGAAAACTAGTCTTAGTGGAGACCCAGGTTTATGTCTGCGGCTACTTTCACATCTAAGTTATTGCTGTCCAGTTTTGAGATCTGGCATGGGATCTCAAAACCCCAGCAAAACGCATCCATTCAGATCGGATCCGGTTGTATTGTATCAAAAACGAAGAAACCAGATCCAGCACTAAAACCACTAAGTCAATGGGCGCTGGATCCGCTTTTTTCATGTAAAAAAATAAAACTAAAAAACACGGATCAGGCACCATTGACTTAGGCCTCATGCACACGACTGTTTTGGTCTGCATCCGAGCCGAGCTTGTAAGCGCTGGTAACAAACAGGACCGGACTGTGCGTCGGGACCGGAATCCATCTCCCGCGCCTCATCAGGACATTTACCAGTCAGATGTGACAATATCCGCCAGCATCAGACGTGCAGCCACAAAGTGCAATTTTTACAAAATGTTACAAAGTTGCACGAAGGCACTGATAAAACTAAAGAGCGGGGCGGCATCTCCACCACGTGTCAGGGCTCAGTCGTGAACACCCCCTGGCAGTGGAAGGGTTAATCCCGCACATGCAATAATCATCCGTGTAGAAAATCAAGCAGCAATTTCTTCAAAACTTTTATTTACTCTAAAAGACCAAAAAAAAAAAAAAAAAAAAAAAAAAAACAAACACCAGAAATCCATACAAATAATGCTATAAAATCACATCACGGGTTGAAAAAAAAAAACACCTTTAATAATTAAAATATTTCGATATATTTTAAAATAAACATTGGATACATCGAAGCCAAATTTATTCTTCACCCCGAGATTTCGGCAACTTTTTTTTAAAAATTTTTTTATTTATTTTTTGCTTGCACAGTTAAGGTGCTAAGAGAAAAAGTTTTTTTTATATTTTTTTAGCCCTTGAGCCCTGGAAGTCTTAGGAATCATACAGCAAATATCATCTCGTGAAAAAAAAAAAAAAATAGTAAAAAAAAAAAAAAAACTTTGGTAGAAGAAAAATCTATAGGAACCTGAGGTAGTAGAGACTGAAATCACAGGAAGCAGGCGGCGTTATGTACAGGAGTACCAGGTAACGTGAAGACGCGCTCAGGCGCCATTCTCAGTCCAGCTTTGATTACACCAGTGGGGGGGGGGGGGGGGGGGGGGGAGAGCGCGAGGAGCAGAGATCTACAGGGTAATACTGATTGAGCCATTGTGCGGGGAGGGGGAGGGGCAGCGGCGACACATCCGTCAGTCTTCCAGTACATTGGAAAGAGTGCAATACATACAAATATATATACAGAGAGAGTCAAGTACGAGCGGCAGAGCTACGAGACTTCACAGTGAGGAACAGTCACTTTAACTCTTTGGAATTTGCTTGTCTGTCGCACGAAAAGGAATGTCCGATGTCGTGAAATTCACATTGACGCCGTCTCAGCGCGCCCTCGGCGGAGGCAGCTGTGACGTACAGTAGCTTATCGCGAGCGGATCCTGAGTTACGGAATAACTGGATTCTTTTTCATTGTGCAACAACCTCACCTGGCTTCCAAGGAGTTAAAAAAATTAAATAAAAAAAAAAAAAAAAAAAAAGTCATTGGATAGATCGGAACGATGAGCGCCAACGCCCCCCGCTGGTTTCCAACGGCAGTACGCAGGAGTGGAGCTGTGTACATCCCTCTATCTCAGGGGTCCGCAACCGCCAACCGGCACCTCCAGGTGTTGTGAAACTACATCTCCCATCAGCTGTTCTCTAAACTCCCACACAAGTGGAAGGAGCATGCTGGGAGTTGTAGTTTCACAACAGCTGGGGTGCCGAAGGTTGCTCATCCCTGCCGCTTTAGATGTGACAGACGCCCCCCCCCACCCAGAAACACAGGTGGCAGGGGGAGAGGGAGACAAGCTGCCGCAGGTAACGTCTGGCACCTTTTGCAGTGTGTGAAGAAAAAACGGTTCCCATAAAGTAGCGCCCCCCCCCCCTTCACAGGTCATGTCTGGTATTGCAGCTCAGCTCCATTCACGTGAACAAAACTGCAATACCGCACACAACCTGCGGACAGGGGCGGCGCTGTATTCATAAGAAGTCGTCTTTCCAACCCTGGCTAATACCAGTCACTGGATTACGATCCTCGTGTATCACAGAAGGAAACCAGCAGCAAGTTGGCCAATTAAAAACAGAAAAAAATAAAAATTAAATAAAATAAAAAAAGATCATAGTCAAGTCACAAACATTTGGATTTGGTTCGAGATGGATCCGTCGTCCATATTACTAGAATCAGCGGACACAAGGATATGAAGTTAACCCCGTCCTAACTAAGATGCAAGGAATAAGATGCGCACTAAAGGTTCCCTGTCAGCGGAGCAACCTGGAAACTAAGCCGAGCGTCACACAGAACCACCACCCCCATCGTCTCCCAGACAGATCCTTCTGTAACCGGTCCTGTACATGTGGCGCCATGTAAATCGAACACTGGTCAGGCAGCAAGGAAGTCCTTAAAACTCAGCAGCCAATCTGAATGAGATGAGCTGCAGGGTAAAGCATGGGGAAGGGGCAGAGAAGCAGCCTGCGTCAGGAGACCTATTCCAGGCCGTGCTGGTCTCTGTGAAGACCAAATAATCACGACGATCGTCGAGATCACCAATACCCTGTTTAGGGTACATGGAGGTCAGGTCAGGGGCGGGGCCAGTATGAGCGATGGCCGCCGTGGCACAGTTTCGATCCCTGGGGGTTCGAGCTGATCACAGCGGTTAGAGAAGCCGGAGCAGTGGCGATCAAATGATCGCCGTGCTGGCTTCATCAAATGGGGCGGAGCCAATGTCAATTGGGTGAGCTGCAGGGTAAAGCATGGGGGATACCAATTTGCTTATCAGGCCACAAGTGGAGCGCCATGATAAGAACCTGAGGTTCCGCACGACCCAATTCAGCTTTATTGTTTCCAGGTTACTCTTCCGACAGGGAAATAAATTTGCAACAGAAAAATGAAAAATAAAAATAAAAAATAAAATTTCTGTCCCAACAAACACATGAAATGACAATTACCTTATGATATAAAAACGTATCAAACATGAAAGGAGGGAGTGAGCAGGTTGTCGGGTGTTGTACAGTGTATTTACACATTGCATTCTCGCTATGGCCGCATCTCGCGGGGGTCGCCCCTGCACCGCGGTCACGCCCATCTAACGCGCCATTGATTTTATAATTTTTTTAAGTTTTTTTGCAATTTTCAGAAAATAAATAGAGGGGAAAGAAGAGAAGAAAACCTCGACTCTGAAGCGACAGGCGAAACCCCTAAACGCGGGGCCGCAGCTCCGGAGGCACGGAGCGGCTACACAACACACGGGTATTGTCTGTGGCAGGGGGCGGGGCAGTATATCGGGAGCCCCTCCCCCGCTATCAGTAGCATGTTTTAAGACATCCGTCTCTCGGCTTTTCTACCACTTGGTCCTGAAGACCGGGTGTTTCAGTAGCTCTCGGGATGGGGGTCGGTCCTGAGGCTGAAGTTCCAGGCAGCGGAGGGTCACATCCCGTAAACCGGGCGAGAGATGAGCCGGGATGGTGGGGGCGGTTGTCGCACTCGCGATCTGTAAACACACAAAAAGGTCACCAGGGGAGGTCAACGAGCAGAAGCGGCATCTGGTCTTCTATCACTCCAGCTCAGCTGTGGCCTGAAAATGCTCCACCCCTCCACCATGCTTTATACTGCATCTACACCTGTTCCAAAGCAGAATGTCCTACCTTGAAGATGAGGGCGAGGTGGTTGGAGTGCTTCTCCGCGTTCCAAGGAGGTTTGGCGCAGGACATTTCTATGATGCTGCAGCCGACGCTCCAGACGTCACAGCTCCGCCCGTACTGCTGACCCCTCAGCACCTGGGAAAAACAGCGACATTGTGAAACGCGTGGCGCCGATCTCGCGTCCAGACCGCAGCGCACCGACGTCTCTACCATACCTCTGGTGCCATGAATGCAATCGTCCCCAGCAGCTGCCCCTGAAATTCGCCAGCGCCAGTGCCCTTCGAGGCCAGTCTGGCGGCTGCTCCAAAATCAGCGATGCGCAGCCGCTGTCCAGTGCTGTCGATCAGTAGGTTGGCACCTGTAGAAGGCAAAGCAGAGGGTAGATTAATACAGAAGGCCATGCAATGTATTATTACTGCGCATGGCTGCGATCGGTGACTACAGCCCCCATCATCCCTGCACTTCACCTTTAATGTCTCTGTGGATGATCTGATTCTCGTGCAGATACGCCAGGCCCCGCAGAAGCTGCTCCGTGTAGTTGATGACCACGGATTCCTTGAAGGCGCCATATTTACTCAGCAGATGAGCGACAGAACCACCTGAAAAATGAACAGAGGATGAAGGGAACGCCCGCAGATCAATACATCCCGGAGGAAGGGGCGCTGACCGCCGTTACCTGCCATCCACTCCACAAAGAGGTTGTAGTTGTTCTTCTCACAGGTGGCCCCCATCATCCGTATGATATTGGGGTGAGAGAGGTGGTTCATCATGCGGATCTCCTCACGCAGCGCCTCCACCACTTCTCCCTGCTCGGTGGACGTATTCCTGACGTAGGTTACCTGGCGGGCGGCAGACGAAACAGATTACAAGGTGAAGCCGCCATGTTTTCAATATACCATACTAGTAGGCTAGTGTGCTCCTAACAGACCATGTAAACATGTCCATACCCCTGACCGGGCACAGCGCTGTGCCGGACCCCAGAACACAACCCTCTATGTACAGGCACAGCGCTGTACCGGACCCCAGAACACAACCCTCTATGTACAGACACAGCGCTGTACCGGACCCCAGAACACAACCCTCTATGTGCAGGCACAACGCTGTACCGGACCCCAGAACACAACCCTCTATGTACAGGCACAACGCTGTACCAAACCCCAGAACACCACCCTCTATGTACAGGCACAGCGCTGTACCGGACCCCAGAACACAACCCTCTATGTACGGGCACAGCGCTGTACCGGACCCCAGAACACAACCCTCTATGTACAGGCACAGCGCTGTACCGGACCCCAGAACACAACCCTCTATGTACAGACACAGCGCTGTACCGGACCCCAGAACACAACCCTCTATGTACAGGCACAGCGCTGTACCGGACCCCAGAACACAACCCTCTATGTACAGGCACAGCGCTGTACCAGACCCCAGAACACAACCCTCTATGTACGGGCACAGCGCTGTACCGGACCCCAGAACACAACCCTCTATATACGGGCACAGCGCTGTACCGGACCCCAGAACACAACCCTCTATGTACGGGCACAGCGCTGTACCGGAGCCCAGAACACAACCCTCTATGTACAGGCACAGCGCTGTACCGGACCCCAGAACACAACCCTCTATGTGCAGGCACAGCGCTGTACCGGACCCCGGAACACAACCCTCTATGTGCGGGCACAACGCTGTACCAGACCCCAGAACACAAGCCTCTATGTACGGGCACAACGCTGTACCAGAACCCAGAACACAACCCTCTATGTACGGGCACAACGCTGTACCAGAACCCAGAACACAACCCTCTATGTACAGGCACAGATCAGCCGGGCACACCGCTATACCCAGCCCCAGAGTACAACCCTCTATGTACAGGCACACATCTGCCAAGCACAGCAATGTACGATACCCCAGGAACATGCCCCTTTACGTATAGGTATAACCCTGCTGGGGACAGCGCTGTACCAAACCCCATAACACAACCCGCTATGTACGGGCACCATCTCTCACCTGTTTTACAGCCATTAGGGTGCCCGTCCCCACATCCTGAGCCTGGTAGCAGGAGGAGAACGCCCCCAGTCCGATCTGCTGGCCCTTCAGCCACTCCGCCTCTTCCCGATAGTGGTTCTTTGCTTTGGTATGCCCGGGCAACGTCTCTGGAGTCTGTCAGGAGAACGTCACAGCGTAAGACTCTGATCACATTCAAATTGACAATTCTGTCAGATCTGCTGGGAGTAGTAGTACTGGATGCTAAAAACAAAGGCTGTGTAATGGACGGCGCTGTAAGACAATGTGGCCCTTCGGGCACCAGATGGATTAGCCACACCAGCTTATTTTTGGGGCTGCAATGTGAGGGACAACATGGCCGCCATCACAGCTCCCATATGCCGTCAGCTAGCTTTTGGCCTAGTTATACCCACGTCTAAGGGAGGTAGGAAACCTGAATGACAACCCCTGTGAGCGCTGCAGAAGTAGCCATATTGGTTGTCACAGGTTTCATTCTGCAGGTAGGGAGCGCTGTATTAACCTCTTCCTGACAGCTGCTGTACATGGATGGTGGATGTCTGTGATTGGCGATAACACCGATCACAGACATTTAACCCCTCAGGTGAGTTCACCGCATCTGAGGGGCTTCCCCAAGAGATTGCGCTCCCAGGGCCTGAACACTTCCTACATGCAGTGATCAGGGGAGCCATTCATTGTTTTCTATAGCCTGGGTCTCTCTGAAGAAACACATGCTATTACAGCTGTAGTTCTTATAATGGCCAGCAGGTGTCAGGACTCCATGGGAACACAGCGAATTCATCATTCATTGCAATGTAAGGTATGAGTAATCAGAAAACTGCATATTAAAGCCCTCTAGGGGGCTTAAAGAAAAAAGTTAAAAAAAATAAGTTTAAAGAATAGACAAAAAAAATTCTAATCACTCCCTACCCTCATAATAAAAATAAACATAATAGGAATTGCCGCATCTCAAAATGACCACACTATGCCGTAAACAGTGCCCAAAAAACACCCACTGCACTTTCCTCTAGTCGGAGTCAGTGCGGCACCTATGGGTGACTTATCTTGCTCTACATCAGGGGTGCACAACCTTTTTTGGTCTGAGGGTCACATTGCTCCATCAAAAGGGGCCACAAAAAAGAATAAAAAACGCCGATCTGCGCTCGTTTACATCGGCCTGATGCAAAGTGACTGGGGAGGAATGATCACTAGCAGTCATTCTTCCCACTGGTCCCTCATTATCGGCAGCACATTCCTGATTACACAGGGAGACGTGCTGACGATTATCGTACATATTTCATCCTGATAAAATATGCAAATCAGACGACAAACGAGCGATTGCTCATTTATCGGCTGATTACACCGCCAGATACCAGGAATGAGCGTATCTATGGAGACTTGTTCCCAGTAGTTGCCCCGAATATCGTCCAGTGTAATAAGGCTTAAAGGGATTTGCCAGTAAAAGCTCCTGCAGCTTGGCCCCTAAAACCGAAGATTCGTACACCTGCTGCCCGCCGCTCCGCACTGTTTCCATCTGGCTGGCTGCAGACACGGTCACATGTTCCTCTCCAGCCAATGACTGTCTTCAGCAGTGATGTGGCCACACGCAGCGTTTCACCTCTGAAGCCAGTCATTGGCTGGAGCAGAGCATGTGATCGTGTCCACAGCCAGCCAGATGTAAACAGCGCAGGGACCGGAAGATGGAGACAGCGGGGGCGGGAATATAACGCTTCGGTTTCAGGGGCCATGCTGTGGGAACTTGCTAAAAAAAATATAATTCTTACCGGAAAAACCCTCTTAAGTGGCGACATTTCCCTTCCTTCCTGCCTCTTAATCATAAATCAGCGCCTTCCTTCACGGCAGCGGACGGCGCCTCCGGCCCCCCAGTTACAGGCGCCACGTAATAACCAGTAAGCCCTTTCCCTTACTAGCGGGGAGCGCGCTCACTGACCACAACCAGACACTTTTTGTGATTTAGCGCATGTGGTGGTTCAAACAGTTGCAACTTTTTTGAATACCAGAATAATTTTTGCAAACTTTTTTTACGCGACACATAGGGCTTGAGAATACATTTTTTTAAGTTTTATTTGGGGGGGGGGGGGGGGGGGGGGACTGTAGAAAACCTTTTCAAAACGCCATTTTTTTCGAGCTACTAATATGCAAACTGACACCAAAATAAATTATTATTAGCTCCCTATTTTGTGTCAGTAGTTTTGTTATATAATATGTATAGTTTTTGGTTTGTGTGTTTTTTTTTCTTTTATGTATTTTATTATTCATTTTTTACCTTTTTTAACTTTGTTTTTATGTTGGAACTTTTTATTGAATCGTACAATATATAAACATTCCATCTACTTTCGGCACTGTTAAAGCAAATGACATTATATAATATGTAGGACATATTCCAGGACGTCTGCTACTTTGTCTCTGATCCTGAAACCGCTATGGTCGCTATATCTGACGCCCCCGTTTATAGACCTCCAGGGGACGTCTGTCTCTTCCATTCAATACCCGACGGCCGTCGTTAAAAGGTCTCGAAACGTAAGGTAAAACTCATACCCACAATGAAGTTAAAAACATATAAGAAACAAAGATAATAAAACTGTAAATAAAGGGAAAACTGAAAGACATGGGAGAAGGAGGGTGATGCCGGCCATATAAACCTGCCATCTCAGATTGCCCGGCCTCTAAGGGATTACTGAGAGGATCAAGTCCCCAAATGCGGTGGACTCTACAAAAGTCTTCCAGGGTTGCCATATGGCATCGTATTCCTCTAAACGGTTGTCAGTTTGTGCTATGATCGCCTCCATCCGCATAATACTGTGCAATTCCTCCACTGACTTCACAATGGGGGGGGGGGATCATTGCTGATTTCCGATGACGGGGATAACCCGTCTGCCCGCAGCAAAATGCCTTTCTTAATTGTAGCTACGGAGCCCGGGACCAACGAGGGGCTGTTGACACCTCTTCCCAGAATAAGCTGCATGAAGGTAAATGCATACGTTCAGGATTTATGTGTGGATTTTACTCTCCGAATTGAAGTGAATGGAGAAAATCCGGTCGGTAAAAATGAAATAAAATTGACACGCTACGGGTTTTAAAATCTGCGGAGGCCGTCTCGCCATTACATGAACTTAACAATACCTTGTAGACGGACAATACACTGTGTACACAGCAAAGGGGCGAGACACCAGCTGGTCAAATTCTGCTAGGGAACGAGGTCTCAGGGAAAGTACTTTTAATAAATGCACTTGGTTGCTGGTCTTCTAACCAGGATAACCCCTCCCCTGAGGAACTGCCTGTCAGCTTATCACAAGGAAGGACCATGCTACCCACCGTGTACTTTAACATGATTTTTTACATATTTCTGCTAGATACAAAGACCTTTGGAGGACACGGACAGGATTTTTTTTTATTTTGAACTTTTTCCATTTTACTTTTATGTTATTATTTTATTTTTTGTTATAATTGCTTTATTACTTTTTTAATTTTATTTTTAATACATTTTTGCCACATAATTTCTTTTATTATTTTTTTAATATATTTTTGCCACATAATAATGTCCCCAAAGAGGTCTTTAAGAGACCTCTGGGAGACTGACTTTTTTTTTTTGCACTCCTTTTTTTTAGGCTACTTTCACACTAGCGTTCCTGCTGGATCCGGCAGGGTTCAGCAAAAACGCTTCCGTTACCGATAATACAACCGCCTGCATCTGGTATGAACGGATCCGGTTGTATTATCCTTAAAGACGGATCAGTCATGAACTCAATTGAAAGTCAATAGGGGGACGGATCAGTTTTCTATTGTGTCAGAGAAAAAGGGTTTCGTCCCCATCGACTTGCATTGTGGGTCATGCCGGATCCGTCTTGCTCCGCATCCCAGGACGCAAAGCAAAATACAACATGTTGCAGTTTTCTCTCCGGTCTGGGAATGCAACTAAACAGAACGGAATACATTTTGGAGCGCTCCGTTCTGTTCAGTTTTGTCCCCGTTGACAGTGAATAGGGAAAAAACATAGGCGTTTTTTTTCCGGTATTGAGCCCCTATGACGGATCTCAATACCAGAAAACTAAAACGCTAGTGTGAAAGTAGCCTTATTATTTTTTATATTCTTTTGCATTTTATTATATTTTTTATTTTGTTATTGTGTTTTTTTTTTGCACAGTAACTGAAACATCCAAAGGAGCCCCAATTACAGGGGAAACCAGCCTCCTGTGGGGGCTTTGAAAAGCAGAGCTGATGAGGTTCTACTGACTGCAGCTCTGCGCTCCCTGCCCCCGAGACACCCGGCGATCACGTGCTCAAACTACATAGCACTCACCCATTTGAGAAGGCAGAATCCCTGATCTGTCACCTGACAGTCGGGGACCCGACCAGCTCCTGTAATCCGGCACTATGCGGCGCCCCAGGCAGAAACACAATCAGCTATGTTTCTGTCCCTCAGGACGGGGGCAGGAACTCTTGGCTTTGCGGACCCCCGGTTGTGCACCCCTGCTCTATGGTACACGGCAGCACAGGTCGGAGCTTTACATTTGAAGCACACACCAACAAATTTAACCTCAGAGTCCAAACGTCCCCCTCCCAATGTAATGTCAGCACACACATCAGACCCTGAAGATACCACTGGTGATGGTCTGTGAGGTCCGACCTCCACTAGTTAAAAAGGTCACCACATTGGCGTCATGTGGAGGTCTGAAGCTCACAGGCTTTGGGCCATAAAAGGGAGGGGGTGACTTAACTTGTGGACCCACTGCCGCCAGAATGGAGTGAACTTACATCCTGCTGGATGATGATGATGTCCTCCCCGTTCTCCACCTGCAGCTGGGGCACGACTGGCAGAGCATCCTGAGAAGCGGACATGGCCAGCACAATGGCCAGCGCCTCCTCCTCCTCGGCCTCCATTTTCTCTTTGCACTTCTGATTATGGCTGACATCCTCCTTGTAGGTGTTATCGACCTCGGCCCGCTCAGGTGACAGCACCGCGACCTCAGACTTGAAGGTGACTGTGCCGTCACAGGCCGGCATGGACGCTTCCAATAAGTCTTCCATGCTGGAGTTGAGCTCGGTGTTAGCATCCAGGCGGCTCTTCTCCTCCACGGGGGTGAACACAGTGTCGTCACTAGGTATAACAGCATTGGTACTACTACCACCACTATTGTCACAGTGGGAAACATTTAGTTCCAGAGTCATATTGCCTTTCGGAGATTCTCCCGCTTTGCCCATGTCCTCGGGCGTGGGCCGGGAGGGTTTTGGCCTGTGTATCTGGTGAGATGGTAAAGGTCTCGCTTGGGTGAAGACGGGGGAGAGTTTTTCGTGTTCTTTCCCCCCTGAGTGGTTCTTCTGTATCTGAAGAGAAAATTTCCTCAGAGTCTGAGGGGAAGCGGAGGAAAGTTTACAGGGGGCAAAAGCTTGAGGTTTGGGCTTGGCGACGTCAGAGACAGGGCCAGCTGTCCCAGACGGGATGGAAGAAGGGGAAGGCAAGGTCTGGAACAAGGAATGGGGCTGAGAGGAGGAAGGAGAGTTCAAGCACTGACTGAGCGGTCTGCGTTTTGTCTGGATGGCAGGCTTTGGTTGTTCGGTTGGTGCCGTGGACACCGGAAGTCCCAAGGACATCGCTTCTAGCGCCTCGTTCAAGTCCACTGGGCCGGAAGCTGCTTTGGAGACGCCTAGGTCCTTCCCTGATAGCTGCATAGTATGTTCCGGGGAATTACTTTGGGAGGTTACAGGGGAGTTTGCCGGGGCAGGCGGCTGCACGAAAGCTTCCCTGCGATTCTCGAAAGTTTGCGAGTCCGCCAGGCCCTGCTGAATGACCTCCACAATGTCCATTTCTTCAGCGATGGCCATTAACCGCCTCCGCATGCGGCTGTAATGGGTGGAGCTCGTGGCGCTTAACATGTCCAGCAGCTTGACGTACACATGGGGGACTCGCGCCACCATCCGAGCGGCGCTCAGGAACACCCGGCGCGACAGCTTTCCGACCATTGAGTGCGAATTGTCAATGGACTGCAATGCGAAATTCAGCAAGGACAGCAGGTTCCTGTACCTGGAAGAGAAAGAACTCGTCAGGAATACAAAGGGGGGGGGGTCAGAACTAGGGTTGCCCACCCAAAAATCTGCACATCTACCCACTACCTGTGCAAGTGTATAGTCTATGCAACAGCATGACGTGATGCATCCAGAGCAAGACCGGGATGCTGGGAGCTACCAGACCCCCAACGTAAAATCCCAACCGGGGGCCCCTGCCATCTAATGTGGCAGAGCGGCGTCTGGGTCCGATTGCTGCTGCTACCTCTGGAATAAACCAGTTCATTTTGCATATGACCCCCCCCCCATACCTCTCGACTGTGGTGTCGGCTTGTACAACGTCCCCACTGATTATGTGGGGGTAAAATTCAGCAGGAAATTCCAGCAGCAGCCGGTCGATGAGACATAGGCGGCCCAGTAGTGCTTGCCAGTTGTTCAACTCCGGCTGGGTGGCCAGGATACAGTTTAGGACGTACTCCACACCCCCGATGCCGATGGAACCTAATAAGAGACAGCGAATTACAGCTCAGATCATACATGTACGCTGCATAAAACGCACCTTCAGACCTGAATATTTAATTACTGCACTTAAAAAGGAAAATGACCCCCATTGTTTTTGGGGATCATCACCAGGGGTGCACTCGCAATGAGGCCAGGTTGAGGCAACTGCCTCAGGCGGTCAAAACTGGAGACAAGTGCGGGCGGTGACAGCGCCTTGGGAAACGAGCGCCTCCATTGTGGAAGTGCTCATCTCTCTATGGTCAACTGTATCACAGTATGCCTTTAACAGTAGGGCGGGGGAGGGGGGGCACAGTTTCAATTTCCGCCTCGGGCAGCAGAAAGGCTAGGTGCACCCCTGATCATCAGCTACTTCTTTGTGACTTGAACAGCAAAAATTTGTCATGACATGGAAACCGTCAGCAAGCAGGGAACAGGCCCTGCAGCTCGGGACATTAACACATGAAAAACAAACAGGGTTTCGTCTATCCGCCACGTGTTAAAAATGCATGGGAGTCACATTTCTGAGCAGAGAGGCGTCACTGACCAGATTTGAGGATCTCTCGTCCCACCGCCAGCTCCCCCGCCTGTCCTTTGCATAGTTCCAGCAGCGTGGACACGGACAGCTGACTTGTACGGCTGATGGGAGACAACAAGAAGGGGTGTAAATTTGTGACGCCCGCCATCGCTCCCCGACAGCCATGCTAGAGCCGCTTGGTCTACGTCACCTGTTGGCGTCCGCGCACTTGACCAGAATGGTCTCCACCACAGGGTTGAGAAGTCGCTGCAGCTTTTTGCGCTCGGCCGTCGTGTGGCAGGGGGTGTACACCAACATGGCCCGCAGGGTTTTCTAGACGGTAAAGTCCCGGTTAGGGAGGTGCACAATGTAAAAGTAAAAAACACAGACAAGAAGAGTCGGGGGGGGGGGGAGAAACTTACTAAAGCAGCGACGTAGACTTTGTAGACGGGGTCTCCGCACACCATGGACAGCACGCTGCAGCACGCCTCCACCACCACGTCCCCTGAGATACTGGACTGAGATGAACCGCTGGCAGCGTGGGGCGCCGTGCCGCCAGAGGAGCCGCCAGTGCCGGACGTTCCAGTGCTTTCACCATTAGCCAACAGCAGGGCCCCACTGACGTCATGTGACAGGCGCCTCAGCGCCATTTCTCGGATATTCCAGTTTCGGGAGAACAAACACCCGACCAGCTCCATCCCAAAAACCTAAAGAAAAAAATTAATGAATAAACAAACTAACAATTACGTGTCTGTGTTACCATGGTAACAGACTACAAGCAAATCCTGTAGTCATACTCTCTATCACATCTTACCAACACAGGCGTAGTAGGTAAGGGGTAGATGGAAGCAAGAAACACAAGACTGTTTGAGCCCGTTACCATGGAGACGCACCGCTCTGCATGGAAGCTGACTGCAACATTGCTTATTTATTTTGGGGGGGTATTTTCTCTCTAAAGCGGCTGTGCCCAGTTAATCCACAGAAAAGTGAGCGTATAACTAGTTGATTACGGGGGAGGGGGTCCAAACCGAATGGAATGGTTCCCGCCCCCCGGTCTGATGGAGCAGTAGGTCAAGCATGCACTCTGCCAATCCATTCATTCTCTATAGATGGCAGAGTCCAGAGCTTCGCCATCTCTGCCGCTCGTGGAGCAACGTGGTGCATGCCCGACCTGCTGCTCCATCAGAACAGGGAAACGGGGTCCACTCCCAGGATCGGTGGGGGCCCTAGAAGTCTGAACCCCCCCATCAATCAGCTATCCTGTGGACAGGAGATAATATACACTTGGCACGACCCCTTTAAGGCAGAGCTCTGGAGGGAGGATCAGGATACCTGAATCCATGGCTCGGCCATGCTTTTGTAAGAGGAAGGGATCTGCTGGACCCCATAATTAGTCAGGTTAAGGTTGGGATCCTGGGACCTTCTTTGGGATCCAGCTGTGGGCGTCTGCGGCTCGAGGGGCGTCTGCTCCTGGGCGGCGTGGAGGGTGGGAGGAGAATCCACAGGGCCCGGCAAGTCATGACTGCAAACAGAAAAGCACAACCATCACCCACGATGCCGATATCCCAGTCTGGATACGGCCCGGTCAGGCCACGAAGTGACGACAGACCTGTGGAAGTCTTGAGATCTCCATTTTGAGCGGCAGAGGGGGCAGATGAGCGGTTCCCGGTTCCTCCGGCATTCCTCAGCCCCTAAAGCAGAGACGAGAACGGCATAAGAAGGAAGCGCACAGCAGCGACCCAAGCATTTACAATGCTGGACAAGACCTTCAAAGATTTTTAGATGCAGCCCATCTGACATTATGCAACTGCACCGATTGCCTCCAACACATTTCTCCCGAACAGACTCTCGGACTACAATTTCATCAGATTGTGCAGATATACGTGTCCACCAGATGGCGCTGTCTGCACAGTTTTATACATTTTCTGATCGGCTGATTGAATTCCTATGTTTTGCACCCCACACACCCGGGTGACTCTTCATGCCCACTTCTGCCATGTTACTAGCATGGGAGGATATACATGAAGCATTCCTCAGTAACGCCCCCACTGCATTCATGGATCAATGATCTATACAATACTGCTGATGTGAACAAGGACCGACAGGCAATGATTAGAGCTGACGATCTTAATAATCGTGGGAACACTCCATATATATATCCGTTTCATTAATGGAGACAACTTGACCTTAAAGAGGACCTCTCCCCGCTACGGACATGCCCGTTTTAATCGGTTCATGCATCCCCAGGTAATAATTCTGGAGCATCTATACTTATGGCTCTATGTTGTGCCAGTCCTTTATTATTCCTGCTAGAAATTCTGAATGGATTGTTAGTCTGCAGTAAGGGTACAGAGGGGAGGTACCTGCACAGACTCACTATCTAATCAGTGGTGCCATTTTCAGGCTGTGCAGGTACAACCCCAACTGGCTACCTCTAGTAGAAATAATAAAGGAATGGCACAACATAGAGACATAGAATAGAGGCTCCAGAATCGTTATTACATGGGGGATGCATGAAGCTATTATACGTCAGGAGAGGGGAGAGGTCCTCCTTAAAGGGAATGGTCCACTGTGAAATAACAGGTCCGATACTATTATAGCTTTATAGCAGTCAGAACGTTTCTGATACAGAGCTCCAAATCCTCTGCACTGCCAGATTTACATGCTAACCTACCTGCAGCTGTCTCTAGGGGGAGCTCACTGTATAATGTATTATTGGACTAGATGTACACATATGCAGTAATCTCCTGAGCGCCCTCTAGTGGTGGCTGTATATATCTGTATGCAGTAATTTCCTGAGCTCCCTCTAGTGGTGGCTGTATATATCTGTATGCAGTAATCTCCTGAGCTCCCTCTAGTGGTGGCTGTATATATCTGTATGCAGTAATCTCCTGAGCTCCCTCTAGTGGTGGCTGTATATATCTGTATGCAGTAATCTCCTGAGCTCCCTCTAGTGGTGGCTGTATATATCTGTATGCAGTAATCTCCTGAGCTCCCTCTAGTGGTGGCTGTATATATCTGTATGCAGTAATCTCCTGAGCTCCCTCTAGTGGTGGCTGTATATATCTGTATGCAGTAATCTCCTGAGCTCCCTCTAGTGGTGGCTGTATATATCTGTATGCAGTAATCTCCTGAGCTCCCTCTAGTGGTGGCTGTATATATCTGTATGTAGTAATCTCTTGAGCTCCCTCTAGTGGTGGCTGTATATATCTGTATGCAGTAATCTCTTGAGCTCCCTCTAGTGGTGGCTGTATATATCTGTATGCAGTAATCTCCTGAGCTCCCTCTAGTGGTGGCTGTATATATCTGTATGCAGTAATCTCCTGAGCTCCCTCTAGTGGTGGCTGTATATATCTGTATGTAGTAATCTCTTGAGCTCCCTCTAGTGGTGGCTGTATATATCTGTATGTAGTAATCTCTTGAGCTCCCTCTAGTGGTGGCTGTATATATCTGTATGCAGTAATCTCTTGAGCTCCCTCTAGTGGTGGCTGTATATATCTGTATGCAGTAATCTCCTGAGCTCCCTCTAGTGGTGGCTGTATATATCTGTATGCAGTAATCTCCTGAGCTCCCTCTAGTGGTGGCTATATATATCTGTATGCAGTAATCTCCTGAGCTCCCTCTAGGGCTGGCTGTATATATCTGTATGCAGTAATCTCCTGAGCTCCCTCTAGTGGTGGCTGTATATATCTGTATGTAGTAATCTCTTGAGCTCCCTCTAGTGGTGGCTGTATATATCTGTATGTAGTAATCTCCTGAGCTCCCTCTAGTGGTGGCTGTATATATCTGTATGCAGTAATCTCCTGAGCTCCCTCTAGTGGTGGCTATATATATCTGTATGCAGTAATCTCCTGAGCTCCCTCTAGGGCTGGCTGTATATATCTGTATGCAGTAATCTCCTGAGCTCCCTCTAGTGGTGGCTGTATATATCTGTATGCAGTAATCTCCTGAGCTCCCTCTAGTGGTGGCTGTATATATCTGTATGCAGTAATCTCCTGAGCTCCCTCTAGTGGTGGCTGTATATATCTGTATGTAGTAATCTCCTGAGCTCCCTCTAGTGGTGGCTGTATATATCTGTATGTAGTAATCTCTTGAGCTCCCTCTAGTGGTGGCTGTATATATCTGTATGTAATAAGCTCCTGAGCTCCCTTTAGTGGTGGCTGTATAAAGCTCTATGCAGTAATCTCCTGAGCTCCCTCTAGTGGTGGCTGTATATATCTGTATGTAGTAATCTCCTGAGCTCCCTCTAGTGGTGGCTGTATATATCTGTATGTAGTAATCTCCTGAGCTCCCTCTAGTGGTGGCTGTATATATCTGTATGCAGTAATCTCCTGAGCTTCCTCTAGTGCAGTGTTTCCCAACCAGTGTGCCTCCAGCTGTTGCAAAACTACAACTCCCAGCATGCCCGCACAGCCAAAGGCTGGAGGCACACTGGTTGGGAAACACTGCTCTAGTGGTGGCTGTATATATCTGTATGCAGTAATCTCCTGAGCTCCCTCTATTGGTGTCTGCAGGTAGCAGAATTTTAGAAGATTTGGAGCTCGGCATCTGAAAAAGTGAGCCCGCAATAAAGATACAAGAAATTACTCTGCGCAGATTTCTGGACCTAAAAATGTTAACCGATGATTACTTTCCATGGGGTTGTCTCATCTAGCAGTTACTAGGTCGAGGCGAGACACAGTCCTGACCACCAGCCATCCAAGAAAGAGCAGAGTGCTCCAGTGCTCGCCGTTTCCGTAGCTCTAATGCACCACAATGGAAGCCTACTGACACAGTCCGCGTCTCATCTTAGTAACGGCGATATGAGACAACTCCTTTAGGGTCTAGTGGCCATTAAGCAAAATGTTCTCATGGTGAAGCAGGTGCTGCAACCGATAAACACACAGTGCCACTCCCTTTCCTGCCACCGGGGGGTGCCCTTGGTGCGGACTGGTGTATGTGTCTTGTAGTGTCATGCACAGGAGCGGGTGACGTACAGATGGACATGCAGTGGTGGTGCAGCTTGTTTCTGCAGCCTTCTTCACATACAGTCAGGCTCTCCTCGTCCAGCATGCCCAGCAAGCAGATCGGACACATCTGTTCATCTTCATCTTTTATGCTGCCAAGAAAATAGACAATGGACTTTGAGCAACGAGAAGGGTCGAACCGGCGGCAGAGCACAAAAATCAGGGTGACCTCCCCTTCCCATTAAAATGAGGGGTTCCACTTCTCACATTCCTGGGAAAACGCTTTAACACTTTTCCTTCTATTTGTAGAGGGGACTCTCTGTACAATCTTATTTTGTGTCTGTCTTTAGGCAGTCCTATGTGTCTCCATGGTAACAGACTACAAGCAAGCCCCTGTGTAGTCTGAGACCGCCCTTCCTCTGTCTCATGCTTCTTGCTCACCAGATCTTTGCTGCCAGGGGCTGACAGAGTGCAAAACGTGACTACTCAGGGTTTGCTTGTAGTCCGTTACCATGGAGATGCATCGGTCTGCACAGGGACTGTATACTCTGAAGAGTTATTTCATTCTTCAAAATGGATTGAAATGCCGAGACACTGATGGACTGAAGAGACGTGGCTGCCCCAATCTTGTGCTAATTGGATTTACTACAAGGGACTCTCCTCCTCCACGTAAACCTGCAAACAAAAATGGCCGACACCTAAGACTTGTGACTTCTGGAGATGACGGATCTTCACTGCAGTTGCTTTAGAAAAGTCAAAAAAAAAGGAGAAAATTGATTTGAGGAGAAAAAAAAAAGTGGACGCCCCCCTTTTAGGCAGAATTTACGAAGATGGCAATCTTTATAACTGTGTGGTCAGACATAACTAATCGATCATAGGCAGAGGATGGCGCAGCGGCGGTACAAACCTGGTATCTGAGCTAGATGTGGAGGTGGGGGATGAGGATGATGTATGAGAGTTTGACATGCGTGACACAAACTTCTGGATGGTGTTACGAGATGGAGCTTTGATCCTTGAGCTACGTCTACTGTGATATTTCTGGAACAAACTTTCAACCTAACGAAAAAGAAATATACGTGAAGAAAAACAAAACTGCGCGCAGATGGACAGAGACCGCAGCAAGGAGAAGATGTGCCGGAAAAGAAATAAAAATAAAAGAATGCAGCCGGGGTGGAAGAGAGCAGAGGATGTAGCAGAGCTGGAGAAGCAAGACTAGGCTGAAGGGACGGCTTTGTCTGCCTTCGAGGACAACTATTTTCATTACGTGTCCTACAGCTCCTGCGCAGTCTATGTGTCTCCATGGTAACAGACAACAAACAAGCCCCGTGTAGTCGGATCGCCAGCCAAGTACGAGATTCACACAACAGCGAAAAACGGCCGCGTGATAGATGTACTTCCCATTAACTCCATGCTCCCCATTATGCGAGGAGGTAGCTATAGGGGTTTCTGTTAGCGTGAAGCATATGGCGTTATTAATTCGGACCTCCCTGTGCCTCACATTAATAGTAAGTGACACCATCATTAACCCCATGTTGCCCATTATATGAGGTACATGACGGAGTTGGGGGGAAAAAAATAAATAAATCGCAATCTGGAGGCTGGGGTAGGAAAACTGGAGTAACTTTTCTAGACAAAAGTATTTAAAGGGGTCCTCTCACTTCTGCAAATGGCATTTATCATGTGGAGAAAGTGAATACAAAGGCACTGACTAATGTATTTGTGATTCTTGACCACCCTCTTATCCGGCAGCGGTGGTCGTGCTTGCACACTATAGGAAAATGCTTCGGCCTCTTTGGTGGCCAGGACAGGACCGCAGGAGTGGACGTAGACCGATGCTTCTTTTCCTGTGGTCTGCAAGCACGACCACCGCTGCTGGAGTGCAGGGGGGGGGGTAACCATGGAAACGAGCAGTGCATAAATGGGATGGGAAAACGAATCCAGCCAGCAAAGGAGGCAATATGGACAGTCACAATACATTAGTAAGTGCCTTGCATTCACCTCCTCTACATGATAAATGCTACTTGCTGAAGTGAGAGGACCCCTTTAAAAGGAAGAGACATTTATCAGACAACCTGTGACATTTGATGAATGAGGCATAAAGTTCTCCAACACAGACTCACGCAAAACTGACTTCAGATATTCCCCTCATGATACATTCCCTCCTATGTGTTTGCGGTTACCATGGAGACACACGGGTCTGCATAGGAGCTGTAGGCACAAAACGATTCCTTTTTCAACTGGGACGATTTAAAAAAAGGTAAGCATTGCCTTTAAAAGGGGGGGGGGGGGCTCAACCTGCGGCCCTCCAGCTGTTGCAAAACTACAACTCCCATCATGCCCTGCAGTAGACCGATAGCTGTAGGCTGTCCTGGGAGTTGTAGTTTTGCAACAGCTGGAGGGGTGCTAGTTGGGCATCCCTGCCCTTCAGGACGTGATCACAAGGATAGGCTACCACGGCTTGTGGCCCTTTGTGGTGTGGGCAGAGAAACGCCTTGTCCTGTTATTTCAGCGGGTCATTGGGGAATACAGAGGGTGTCCCCCCACCGATCAGAACAGGAATACCACAGGTAATATGCTTACGTTTCTATAATAACTGTGCCATGTTCCATCCAACCCCATATCTATGGAAGAGTATCTCAGAAATACAGCGCACCATATGGCGGCACACGGGCTCTGCAGATACACCGCACACTGCGCCCCATGTCACCGCCTCTATACGCTTTGGTTTACGTATCCTCTTACAGTCCACATCCTGCGAGGAATTACACATGGAGGTTCCCTTCCTACAGGGCTCTGGAAGAGGGGACCCAATAATCGCCGCTATAATACAAGGAAGCGGACAATCTGCATACTTCAAAATTCTTCAAGGTTTTCCTCCACAGCATCGTATCCGAAGGCTCCAGCTGAAAGACGCGTAGCATGACGAAGAGGAGGTGGATGCAGAAGGTGCCTCTGCCGCAGCTGCAGGTCTGCAAGAGAGCAAAGCGCCAATTAGACTGGCATCCGAAAGCACAAGCGGGAGCAGCACTGCAAGACCTACTACCACAGCTCTGCTATTCTGTGCACTGCTCTGCCAGTAACCCCTGAACGCAGCACATGCAATGGTCCCAGGTCGTCCATGTTGTAATGGATCACACGCCACCCATTACGAGGAAGACTCCGCTGTTTAACACTATATGAATCTGCTAGAGCTGGGGGCCCGTAAAACGCCAGCGCTCTGCTGAACACGACCTGACTTGTCATACAAGAATTAACGGGAGGAGGATTTGGCAGCAGACAGCCCCAGGTCCTTGTTCGAGGTGAGTAATCAGGAGCGTCTACCTGCAGCGGCCCTGCGGGGCCATCTCTCTGTTTACACACATTCGCCTTCCCACGACGCCATGTAGCGCATTATTGTTTCAGAAAAGGAAGCCTGAAACCGACGACTTTCCCAAGGGAGAAAAACGAGATGCCCCCTGCAGGGCACCGCCCCTCTCGGGCGTCTCGTCGGCCTGTATTGTGAAACGGCTTACATTAGTGTCTGGCAGAACGCAGCAAGGAATGGCGTTCACGTTCTACGTCTCTGCAACAGATTTCCAAGACAAGGGCGAGACTAAGCCGCTGTCAGACTGCCATAAGAGCGCCGGTTTTGAGTGCTTGCTAATGCACCTACACAGGATGGGGGAGGGACGCTAGGTATCTCAGCCATGTGGCGGTATTAGTCTATAAGCAGTCCGCCTACCCCGTCTATCAGTCCACCATTACTCGGTCTTGTAGAAATACACTGTCTGCCTAGTATAAGGGCTCATGCACATGACTATGTATTTTGCGGTCCGCAAATTATACGGATGATGTCCATGTGATATCCGTATTGCATCCGTTTTTTTTTTTGCCGGATCCATTGTAACAATGCCTTACCCTTGTCCGCAAAACGGATAAAAATAGGACATGTTCTATTTTTTGGCGGAATGGACATGTGATCATACGGAAACGGAATGCACATGGAGTCATTTACGCTTTTTTGCAGCCCCACTGAAATGATATGGTTCCACATACGAACGCAAAACAGAATGGACATGGACAAAAAAAAAAAATATGTAAATATACATTCGTCTGCATGGGCCCTAAAGCTGATGGGGACCAGTACACGAATCCCCGTATCTGGCACCAATGATTTTACAAACCTGAGGCCCGATGAAGACGCGGTACTTGTTATCCGGGCTGTCGCCTCCGATTAGAAACGAGTTGGGTCCTATCTGCTGGAGAAGATACAGCCGAGCTCGCATTACTTTGTTGACGCGGCGACTGGTTTCCTCGGGACTGTAGGGCGAGAACCCATCAGGCGAAGGAGCCCTCCTGGGCGGCGTGACGCGGCCGCTCTGAAACTGGGGAGGGAAATAAGAAGATGAATGAATGCGGCCGTGTAAAATGGCGCTGGACGTAGCTGCGGATGTAGATGGCAGACGCAATGTCTGGAGAGACTTACCGGGACCGGAGACACTCCTCTCCTCCGCAATCCTGGAGACTCTGGCTTGGACTTGGAAGAACTGGAAGAGCTGCTGCTGGGAGACGGACTGCGCCGTCCCTTTACCGTGTGTACGGCCCCGTTCACCGTTCCCTCCACAGAGGAGTCCGATCTGATCGCGTCCGAGCCGTCTGCTTTCACTGGAATTGGTTTCACGATCTGCATCACGAAGAGAAAAAATTATTAACAGTCGAAAACTACTACGGACCACATAATGTGCTGCTTCTCTACAGCCAGGATCGGGAGACATGATCATGGTGGTCTGCTCCTTCATTTAGGTCCCCACATGTCGCCCTAAAAGACACGATCGAGGGGGGCAATCAGCCATGAGACGCACAAAGAATCCCAGGACTGCCAGTACAATATGCTGGTGTTGGGGCACATGACTGTGCCATGAGGGGGCAGTGTATGGCTTATGTCTATACGTGGCACCTGAGGGGTTAAACAGCTGGGATCAGAGTTGTCTGCAACTCTCACCTCAGCCTGTGCCGCACATATAAAGGGGTTAATCTCTTGACGTGAATTAGCAACCCAAGTGTCTGAATGATGGGGGTGATCACTTTTTAGCACAGACCTAAGCACCGCTGCAGACCACCGGCCCTGTGCCCCCGTGATGGGCCAGTCACTGACAACATAAGGGGGCCAGAAAGTGCGGACTTACCACGGGGCCTCGCCTGCTCCTCCTCTCCAGCCACTCGTGCTTCCAGGCTGGCATACACGTTGCCTTGAGCTTCTCCCTGATCATGCGCTCCTCCGGGCGGTCCTCCATTTTCGGCAGCCCCCTAAGCGTTTCTTTATTCTCCATGTCACGGCTGCAGGAAGACATAGAAAGAGGAGAAGAGACCTTTAGAGCGGCGTCCGTCCAGCGCGTCCCGTTCTACCTCCGTTCCGCCACATTACAATTACTGGCAGATTATTCCGACTGGCTGGACCGCAGGCACGTATGCAGCACTCGGGAACAGTTGCTTGTTTGCTTTTTAGAGCAGAAATGCTGCGGGGCACTGGAGAGGCCGGGAAGTCGCCGAGATCGAGCGCCGACTGAATCAATAACCCCTGACAAGTACACAGATGCGGATGATCCTGTGCGGGGGAAGCAGAGACTTGGCAAAACCTTCCTGAAACCCATTATCCAAACCCGTCCCGCATGCATGAGGAGGACCGGGATATAACCAGATCCTGCTGGGCCGAGAGCCACGAGGGAGGACACCGCTCATACTGCGCCAACAGCCTTACTGCCCAGCTATCATGAGGTCGGAAGCTCAAAGCCCCCCAACCTTGTGATAGCTGGGGGGGGTCTTAGCAGTCCAAAACTGGTCACACATCCGCATTAACTATGCATTCACATAGGGGACCCCCAATCTCATGATAATGGAGGTCTCCGCAGACAAACAGTGAATGAAGAGCTGGCAATTCATGCACACTACAACTCCATTCACACAGGAGACCCCCAATCGCTTGACTATGTGGGAAGGGGGGGGGTCCTAGCAGTGTATGGAGCGGTGATCACCCATGCATACTACCGCTCCATTTCACACAGGGGACCCCAGATTTCATGACTGTCAGTGAATGCTACATACACACAGCGGACTTTGGGACCCCCCCCCCCCCAGATCTCTTGATTGTTAGGGGTCTCGGACTGTGAATGGAGCAATGGTCTTACACCCACACTACCTCTCCATTGACACAGGGGACCCCCCCCATTTCATGACTCATGAACGGAGTGGTGGTCACGCTAAGGCTGCACCCATACAGGGGACACGTAGCGCCGATCTCTTCATCGTTGGGGGTCTCAGCAGACAGTGAACGGTCACCCATGCACACCACACTGTTCATAGAAGGGGACGCCCGGCCTATTCTATGCAGTCAAGGAACGGAGTGGAGGACACGCATGCGCTGCATTCACACCGGGGTCCACGATCTCATGACCGCTAGGGAGGAGGGGGGCTCTCAGCAGTCAGACCACCAGCAACCCAGAAAAACATGGCTTCTTTCTTTCAGGAGCAGCGCCTCTCACGTCTATGGGTTGTGTCTGGTACTGCAGCTCCGCTCTAGTGACCTGACCAGGGTTGAGCTGCAATACCCCACACCACCCACGGACAGGTGTGGCGCTGTATCTGAAAGTCAGAGGAACATGTAAAATTTTTTATTTTTTTCTCCTTTCCAGATGAAATCTCATTGGGATCTCAGCAGAAACGCAAACCCCCACCCCCGCACAGGACGCCCACGCCGCTGTGTATTGTAGGGCGTGCTATCTGAGCCGACAAACAGTAAACCTATTGACCGAACCAAGTATGTGCCCGATACGTCCTCGGAGGAGGTGGGGGGGGGCGTAAAAAGAGCAGCGGCCACAATGACAGCGGCACAGAGCAGATTAAGCACAAGGGAAGCGCTGATAAGATCCGGCATATGGCAGGCAGCCCCCGAACGCAATCCTTCCTGGAGAGAGAAAATCCCTTTCAATGGATCCGGACGGGGAAAGCGCAGCTTTGTGAGGCTGGACGGGACTGGGGACGTGAGCGCTGGGGGAGGGGACTTCCTCATATGTGATACAATGTGTGTAATGTATCCACTGCCGGAATGTTACATTGTAGCACAGGGCCTCATTCACATCAGTCCCGTCCCTCTCTATAGTCCTAGGGTTACTCTTATATCGGGTCTGAGGACTGTCCCATAATAAGCAGGACTCACTGGATACGTCCATGTGACCGGGGAAAAAAAAAATATATATATATATATATATATATATATATATATAATCTGTCGTGTATCGGCATTCACACATCGCAACGCATGTTCCCATCTACAGAGCGGTGCGTGTTAGGCCTGTAACCTTTTTAGACTGACGACGGGAGAAGCAGCGCCATCATTCGCTATAGGGTCCGGAATATACCAGTTATAGCTGAAACGCGCCAGCGGGAGATCATATTCTGCTGCAATGCCCCATAAGCCGTCACCAGAGACTGAACACACTGTTTAACCCTGTAGTAACTCCTCTAAAGTCTTCCCTGAGGAGGGGGGGTTGTGAGGTGGTGTGGCCCCGTATTAGTCAGACCCTCAGTGACCGAAAGCCTCGTGCATCGCAAGGGTTAACGTTGCAAAAAAGTGAAATATAGACAGCCAGCGCGGCTTCCTTTTTCTTTTTTAAGGAGACTTTGTTTTCTGTCTTGTTCAGACTTCCTGCGGGGAGAAAACACACAGCGACGACCGCTGCGCAGTTCCTGTCAGCAGAAGACAAGCAGAGGAAGTGCTCCAGAGCTGCGCACATCGGACCGCTGATGGGGGGGCTGCACGACGTGAACCAGGGGCAGGCACTGTACGTAGAAGTGAAGCCTGCGGACCACCACCAATGCAGGTATAATACCTGATGGGCTGCAGATCAAACTGCTGCGAGACCCCCACCCTACAGATTACCGGGCGGCGGACACGATATCGAGGACGCTCGGCCTCCGTCCCACGCACGCCCTCCAATGTGCACAGTATGGCGCCACGTTAAAAATCTGCACTGAAGGCGAAATAGTCGCTGGAGATTCCTCCACTAAATCCGCACCCGGCATGGCAAAGGCTGAAACCTCTGCAATATTCTCCAGGGAGCGACGCAAGGGGCACGCCTCACACTGAACATCTGCGCAGTCGCCCCCCCCAATGTACGAATGAAGCGCTGCACGGTCTCCAGACTCACGGGGTGCTGAGAGCCGTGGACTAATGGTGTCCTACACACATCAGTGCCACGGCAGGCGGAGGCGCCGACACCAGATCTTATGTTATCTCCAGTACATAGGTTTTCTGCCCGTCTCTCGCCCGTCTCATTCGGCGTATAATGGCTCGCCTCTCATGTGACCGCAGCACCATTTACTTTCTCTCCGCACAATGGCCTTTTGTTCCTCTCGTGCAGGTGGGAACGGTGCAGGAATTTCTACAGGCGGAGGACATAAAGCTGCTTTCTGGTTCTGTCGAGTAGGAGCAGGCAGGACCCCGGGGGTCCACAGACGGTGCGGCACAACGTATGTGCGGGCGGCACACTTCAGCTGCTCGAACTGCACAGTCTCAAGTCCCCACGAGGCTGCTGCACTCCCCGTCAGGCCGTCTTATCGGACAGACTCCAGGAGTGATGTGAACAGGGCCTAAAGGTCCCCCAGACATACTAGATCAGGGGTCAGCAACCTTCAGCACTCCGGCTGTTGTGAAACTACAATTCCCAGCATGCTCCATTTATTTCTATGGGGGTTTTGAAAAGAGCAGAGCAATTATGCACGCTGGGAGTTGTAGTTTTACAACAGCTGGAGTGCCAGAGGTTGCTGACCCCTGTATATGTCAGGTGAACCATCTTAGCAGGACCACCGACTATCTAATGCAGTGGTCTTCAACCTGTGGCTCCTCCAGCTGTTGCAAAACCACAGGCAGCCTTTTGACATGCTGGGATTTGTAGTTTTGCAACAGCTGGAGGGCCACAGGTTGGAAACCACTGGTCGAATGTGTATGGGGTGCCTCCTGACTCGTCCGGACATGAAGGGCCGGACATGTTGGATTTCTCGCAGAGAAGAGCCTAATGGCAGGCCTCCCTATTAAGAGCACATGCACCCTCAGTCACACCGAGCATGCATGTGTATGGGGGGGGGGGGGGTTGTAACAGGACGAATAGCTCTAAGGTCATCATTCTTTTTGCCTCTGACGGATGCCATACAGGGGCATCCGTCACCATAGAGCGCCACTGTAAAAAAAAAACAAAAAAAAAACAAAAACGGCCCCCCCACCAAAGAACACGCACTTATGGCACAATCATACAGGAATTGTCCTGTCGATGGGCTCTGCTGGACGTGCAAGGGTTAAAGCAGCCCTCAGGCTTAAATTGGCTAACTAAAAAAAAACCCTGTTTGAAGTCGTCCTGAGCCCTGAGAAAGGCTCCTAATTGCAGGTGGTCAGGGCTCCAGCGTTTGATCCTTTCTGTGGCGCTTAACTCATGCACCGCTTAATCACCCCCCCCCCCGATCCGTCAAGTCCTGCGCCCCCCGCTCCCCACCCTCGACGTGCCTTTACTCTAATCTCCAGCTTCCTCTTACCTCCCAGCCTTTTCAGAGGGTCTCATTTGTGACCTCCGCAGCAGAAGACACTTACAATACCCCCCTCCCCACATGGACACAAAAAGCCCATTCTCACTAATAAATAATAAAAAACTAATTACAACATACAGCACCCCCAATCTGAGCCCACGCGCCCCCGCTCAGCCACCAGGTGAGGAGGGAAAAGGGAGTTCACAGGAGGGACACGGGAATAAAATGCAAGGAGACGAGGCCGAGAAGACATGAAGGTAATCGCCCCGAGCGGGTGACAAGGAATATCATACCCATGGCGGGAGACGCTCCCATGTAGCACCCAGGTCCCATGATGCTCTGGGGCGCACATTACACAGGTGATCTAGGCTTGTACCCACCACGAACCGGCGCATGCACTCCGGCAGCCTCCCCAAATCTATATACCCGGCCGCCTCCCCAAATCTATATACCCGGCCGCCTCCCCAAATCTATATACCCGGCCGCCTCCTCCTGCGGCCTCCCCAAATCTATATACCCGGCCGCCTCCTCCTGCGGCCTCCCCAAATCTATATACCCGGCCGCCTCCTCCTGCGACCTCCCCAAATCTATATACCCGGCCGCCTCCTCCTGCGACCTCCCCAAATCTATATACCCGGCCGCCTCCTCCTGCGACCTCCCCAAATCTATATACCCGGCCGCCTCCTCCTGCGGCCTCCCCAAATCTATATACCCGGCCGCCTCCTCCTGCGGCCTCCCCAAATCTATATACCCGGCCGCCTCCTCCTGCGGCCTCCCCAAATCTATATACCCGGCCGCCTCCTCCTGCGACCTCCCCAAATCTATATACCCGGCCGCCTCCTCCTGCGACCTCCCCAAATCCTCTTTGAAAACACAATGAATTAAGATCATGTGACCGTAACACAAGTAGTCACATGACTGGAGAGGTCAAGAGCAGGATGTCCTGAGTGCTTCCTCTACAGCCCTGCGTACTCCTCCTCCTGTCACTGCTCCTACTACTACTGCTCCTCCTGTCACTGCTCCTCCTGTCACTGCTCCTACTACTACTGCTCCTCCTGTCACTGCTCCTACTACTACTGCTCCTCCTGTCACTGCTCCTACTACTACTGCTCCTCCTGTCACTGCTCCTACTACTACTGCTCCTCCTGTCACTGCTCCTACTGCTCCTCCTGTCACTGCTCCTACTGCTCCTCCTGTCACTACTCCTACTGCTCCTCCCGTCACTGCTCCCCCTACTGCTCCTCCCGTCACTGCTCCCCCTACTGCTCCTCCTGTCACTACTCCTACTGCTCCTCCTGTCACTACTCCTACTGCTCCTCCTGTCACTACTCCTACTGCTCCTACTGCTCCTCCTGTCACTACTCCTACTACTACTGCGCCTCCTGTCACTACTCCTACTACTACTGCGCCTCCTGTCACTACTCCTACTACTACTGCGCCTCCTGTCACTACTCCTACTACTACTGCGCCTCCTGTTACTACTCCTACTACTACTGCTCCTCCGGTCACTGCTCCTACTACTACTGCTCCTCCTGTCACTGCTCCTACTACTACTGCTCCTCCTGTCACTGCTCCTACTACTACTGCGCCTCCTGTCACTGCTCCTACTACTACTGCGCCTCCTGTCACTACTCCTACTACTACTGCGCCTCCTGTCACTACTCCTACTACTACTGCGCCTCCTGTCACTACTCCTACTACTACTGCGCCTCCTGTCACTACTCCTACTACTACTGCGCCTCCTGTCACTACTCCTACTACTACTGCGCCTCCTGTCACTACTCCTACTACTACTGCGCCTCCTGTCACTACTCCTACTACTGCGCCTCCTGTCACTACTCCTACTACTGCGCCTCCTGTCACTACTCCTACTACTGCGCCTCCTGTCACTACTCCTACTACTGCGCCTCCTGTCACTACTCCTACTACTGCGCCTCCTGTCACTACTCCTACTACTGCGCCTCCTGTCACTACTCCCACTACTGCGCCTCCTGTCACCACCACTTTTACATCATTATTATAAATTTCTATGACTTTAGGTATCAAACCTCCTTGAGAAAGCCCCATAAACTCAGACGAGCATGCATGTTAATTTAGGGGGGGGGGGGGCATAAACTGAAACGGCCCCCTGCTGCGCCCCCCCCCCCCCACCTCCCATGTTAAAATCAAACCTGCCGGATACCCGCTCCCTTCAACGCCTCAGAGAGGACTCGGCCCCATACACGCGGATAGCCAGGCTCCGCCACTCTTCATGACCAGATCGGGCAGACCTGCCGTCCAGGGGGAGGATGGGCGACAACTGCTATAAGGACATGCATACTGGTTGTCGGGGACATGCATACTGGTTGTCGGGTTAGATACAGTGAACTCTGAACAAACTGATACAAAGTAACTGGAAAGGAAAACACAAAACCCTCACTTCACAGGGGGAGCGGCATCCAGAAGAGAAAGGACCCCCAAAACCGACAGTTACTATAGGGGGTTACTGAGCAGGACCCTATAGATCCGAGGTCAGGAGCCTCGCTGTATATCCGCTCCTATGGCACATGCTGGGGCCTCACATACTAAACTCACGGGTTTCATACCCAGGGGCCAGAAATGTCAGACCAGTGAAGTCTCATCATCCTCTAGGAGTCTTGACGGCCGTCACCGCACATCACGGTCAGGACTGTCACATAGCGGAAGCCACGGCGGCGAGGGCCAGAAACGCGCCCCCTCCCCCGAGTCATGCGGACAGGAACTCACATGAGACAAGCGGAGGGTAAGTAGTGTGGATTCAGCCATTTCTTCACCGTACTGGTTCACAACCCCCATCATCTTTCCCTGGGTCCCTGAAACGTAATATGGGTGGTGGTACATGGGGTCCCTTTGGGCCGTGTAATACCGCCATGGCACGCCAGGGCTCCACACACAGAGGGGTGCGTGATTACGGCCACGTGGCGTCACACAGGAGCTTGCATTCACCATACTGGCTGCAGGACCGTCTCGAGGGGGCGGCCGGCTTCCCCGACTATCAGAGCCGCAGACATTCCCTCATGACTTGCGATATGTCACACGTTGCTCCGCTGCCCCGGCTGCATGATTTCCCAAAAAAATACGTTTGCAGGCGGGGGTGAAATTCCACATCGAGACCGGCGGGCGCACAAAGGGCGACCAAAAGTTTTTCACAGATTATTAGCGTGGGACTCGCATGACTTCACACCAGGAACCTGGTTAATATTTAGAGGGTCCCATATCAGACACCATGCACTGGGTGGCAGCCTGTACTCTGAAGCCACGGCAGCCGGGTACACTGCCAAAAACAGGACGGTCATCCGGAGGGTTAAAGTCGTGACCCAGGATGCAGGACACTTCCCTGCATTTTGGGTCCAGAGGACAAACCAGTCACGCCCCCTCCATGCTGGAGAAGGAAACCCCCTACGTTTGTTGACAAGGTTCGGGAAGTCACATGCTCTCAGCAGGGGATCACACGTCCCGCCGAGGTCACGGCTTAACCGTCGCCAACCCTCATGGAAAGGAAAGCTGTTCACGAGTCATTGAGAATCCAGCAGAACGTAAAGAGAAAACACCTGCCTATCTTATCGTGGGATCTAGAGGAGCGGCGCCACATACGGGCGACAGAGTCCTAAAGTGTCCCAGGACGGGCGAATAGACATGATCCGGGTATACGCCCACCACTACCGGGACTGTATGGTCCTGCCGACACCGCCAAACGTGGCCGCACTGACCACGCACCTTTCAGCGACCAGTCGCCACATCGTCGAGAGCTCTTCGCGCAGGGCTGATCCGTTTCCCGTGAAATCAGCGGTTCCCTTTAAGAAGTCTACGGGTCAGAGACTGAGAAATTAGACAATGAGCCCCATCAGGGTGAATTCACACAGCGCAGAAATATCTATAATGAGGACTTGCATGGGTTAAGTGGACAGAGGGCATAGGCTGGCGGTACAGAAGCACCAGGAAAGGAGTTCCCCGACCTTGTGTGACCCGTGTATGGATGTCGGGGGTCTGCAGCATGGGACCCCCCACCCCGCCTATGAGCTACTGGCCATACATGTTTACATAGATGGACACTAAGGGGGGTTGTATAAACTCGATTGATGTGGATGTGGAAATTGTGTAATACTTCATTCACCCTGCAGGGGCGCTGCAGGAAAGCTGAACACTCACTGCCAGATTACAGCCGAGCGGTGGGGGTCACAGCAGGAAGACCCTTTGTGATAAGCTGATCATCAATGTATGGACCGTCCAAGGTGGAGACCCCCTTTAAATAGGCGACAACTAACAGAGCTGGGCATTTGCTTCAATGTAATCCTGGCTGTAAAACTGAGATCCTACTGCCGTATTCCTGGTTATGGGACACGGGCGGCACAGGAACACACCGACAGGGGTACATGCCAAAACTACCGGACCCCCCCCCCGGGGCACTGAGCGCCACATGCTCAGCTTGTAGTATAAGGCACTGGAGATGCAGACACATGGTCAGATCATCAGAGGGCGCTATAAACACGTCCTAAAGGGGCCGGCGAGTCCGGACAGCACCTTCCGATATGTCCTCCGCCATCAGCCGTGGCACAGACCCAGAGGACCTCGGCACGCTGCCCCTGCACAGACCCCCGCTGAGCCAAGACTACAACTCTCAGCATGCCCCATCAGACAGACATTTTATAAGGGGCAACTGGACGGTCTACTGCAACCGTTACACATTAAGGGGTCACTTGAGATCCCCCATGGCCCCCTCCCCCCCATTCATGGTCTATAGATGAGCCCCAAACGAAGGACCCCTTCACTCAGCAAAGAAGAGACCCCGCAGATCTGCACGGGAAGCCGCTCCATTCAGTGGCATTTGAGGGGGTGAACAGGTCGGAAAGTGGTTTATTCATACATAAGTTATTATAGATTTCAACATCTCTGCTTGCTTCCATGGGGTAAAAAAACTAAAATTTCTTTCTGTAACAACTGCTTACTACTCTTGACCTCCACTTACTGTCATCCAATACAAACCTTCATTGCTCACTGTCCTGGTCACGGAAACACGGCCCGCCACAGGCCAGTTATCAGAGCTACGTCCATCACATGACCCTGGAAGTAAACAGTGATGGGTTCTATGTGATGACAACCAGCAGAGATCTTGAAGACTGAAGAAATTATACAAACTTAGCACAGTTGTATCCAGTCTAGACAATGCTCTGTAAGTCCAGACTGATACAGTGTAACAAACTAGCACAGTTGTATCCAGTGTAGACAATGCTCTGTGAGCTAAACAGCCCGGACTCCAGACTGATACATTGTAACAAACTAGTACAGTTGTATCCAGTCTAGACAATGCTCTGTGAGCTAAACAGCCCGGACTCCAGACTGATACATTGTAACAAACTAGTACAGTTGTATCCAGTCTAGACAATGCTCTGTGAGCTAAACAGCCCAGACTCCAGACTGATACAGTGTAACAAACTAGCACAGTTGTATCCAGTGTAGACAATGCTCTGTGAGCTAAACAGCCGGACTCCAGACTGATACATTGTAACAAACTAGCACAGTTGTATCCAGTCTAGACAATGCTCTGTGAGCTAAACAGCCCGGATTGCAGACTGATACAGTGTAACAAACTAGCACAGTTGTATCCAGTCTAGACAATGCTCTGTAAGTCCAGACTGATACATTGTAACAAACTAGCACAGTTTATAGTTCTATAATAACCTCCCGTTGCAGCATGCAGATTTCCCACACCCCTCGGTTCCCAGGTTATCAGAGGGATCGGGGGCAGTGTCAGGAAACGATGGGGTGCTGCGGCTGTTTTTGGCCCCTGTGGGTGCAACTCCCAGAAAGTCTCTCAGAACTCCAGGTGCCGAGCTCCCTGCGGCGATGAGGTGCTCGGCGCGGGCAGACTAATCAACTTTACATAACCCCAAGGTCAGTTTCGGGTCCCGGTGCTGAAACTGGGACACAAACCAAATATTCCAGGCATGTGCCTGCTACTCCCGGCTACACACAGGCTGATCTATTAACAGCGCTGCGGCCTGTGACGAGGGAACGCCCCCCCCCCAGCACACCGCAGACAGCGCCCCCTACAGGATAGGACCTTCGCAGGCAGCCAATGCCCCTATCCGTGCAGCAATCAATCCTGCTCTGAGGCTTTCCTACAACCCTAAACGGCAATCTTCTGCGCTTGCGCTGGAGCGGACGACACGGCTGCCATGTTTAATGCATAGTAACCTCTTCATTCTTCCACCCGTGTGTCTGGGGTGCAGACAAAACCAAAACAGGCAGAACGTCGGGATTTGCTTTGAATGTGATCAAAGAAGAAAACGTATTTACAATGTCACTCCGTCCACGGGTGACCGCGCAAATTCTGCTAATTTACAACACGCGGTATGCAGGCATTCCATCTACAGACGTGCCCAAAAATCACCCGCTAGGCATCTTAGGCTACACACACTCCTCCGACCCCAGCATCGGACTCTCCAGCGTAGGAGTGTGTCCTGCACTACAATCCTACACCGGGTATCAACCAGAGGGGGCGTTCCCTACACAGTTATAAAATAAAAAAAGGCTCCTTTTCAGACATTGGCCTGCATTAGCTCCCTCTAGTGGTGACCGCAGGCAGAATCCCATCATTACGGTTGGGGCTAGCTTAGGCCGGAGCACGCGTCAGGAGTCGCTTAGCGCAGGATTGTGTGCGCTGTGGCCACATTATTTTTTTTGGTGCGAACTGTGCTGCAGACTTCTCCGTGGCTGATCTGCGCTATATGGAGGGGGAAATCGGAGCCACGATCTGCTATAGAAGTGCCGCCATCTATGTATCGGGGGACATTGTGAATGATGCAAATATATGGAAAGAGGCAAAAAAAAAAAAAAAAAAAAAAAAAGGGGGAAAACCAGAAACGGGAAATCTGCGACCGATCCACTAGTTGCCGTATCCTGCAGCAGATCCGCTCCACTGACAAGGGAGGACGTCAGCAGGTTGTGCCACGTATAGCAATGGAAACCACGGCAGATCCTGGAAAACTTCTCCGACGTACTAGGTGCAGAGCCGGCCGTGTGTGACCCTCGCTCCGAGAACAGCGGGGGGCGCGCGTCCGGCCCTGTACACAGCCATAGATAGCCGGGGACAGCACGAGGCCCCGCCATTCTCCCGTATAAGCGGCGCTATTTGCGGTTCATCCTATTAATGGCTCGCGGGTTATTTCCGTCGAGGTTTATGTCAGAGGATTAAGGAGAACTCCGACCAGAGGGAAACGTACAAAATGATGTCGTGCTCCGGGCCGAGCGCTTCCTGCATTTCAGTTTCAGTCTCCCCTGTGACATATGGTGAACGGATCACTACCCCCATCGGAGGCTCCGCGATACACTTAAAGCCACAGTCAGCGCACATCCCCCCCCCCCCCCCCCCCAACGTGTCCTACGGCTGGGTGACCCCTTTTATCACCACCCCAGGAATGGTCTCCCAGTGTCTGCAGCACCCTGTTCACATTACATTAATGGAGAAGCTCCTGCAGCATCCGTCACATAGTATCCGCGTAGATTGCGTCCCCCCGGGGCCGTACCCCGCCATCCAGGGCGACCCTTCGATTCCTGCTGCGGCTTCGCACACGGATTAGCGACATCCAGTGCGACACAAGTCAGGACTGAAACCATGACTTGCGGAAAACAAACGCCGCCAGAACATACATAACCTGAAGGCGACGTTCACACCCCGCTCCAGCACGAAAAACTCAACCAGTTATATGGCGGTTTTAAATTGTTAAATTGTGTAGCAGCCAACGGTATATACCCCCCCCCCCCCCCCCCAATCCAAACTAAATCCAGATGTCACCCTGTGATAACAGAAGACCCTGGACACATCCCAGTACCTAGCGCCCCACGGGGGAGGGGCGCTGAGTGTTAACTATAGCCTCAGCCGACACTACAATTCCCAGCATGCCCTGGCCGCTGGCTCCTTTGTGGGCGGTGTGCTGGGGCTTGTAGTGCCCCGCTGCAGATGACAGACGTGCAGTTTCCTACGGTCGCCATCGACAAGGCATTAAAATAGTGAGAACAGGAACAAAAAAAAAACTGACGTCTCCTGTAGGTCGGGTGCAGCGCCCACACAGGACACCGCAGCTCCGGAGGCCACAATACAACCAGATTACAGGTCCCAGCGCTGGCGCTATATGGCGGTATTTAACGCCTCACCTGCACTACGCCATTCACACGAGCCCGGCCTGGCGCGAGGCGGACGCAGGTAACGTCTCCGGGAGCGGCGCGGCGCAGGCAGAGCAGCATTGTGTGCAGCGGGCAGCTGACAGGAAGAGACGTTCTCTGACCCCAGTGTTTGCACAGCAGAGTTGCAGAGTTTCATCTCCGTTAACCCCTTCCCGCGCAGGCACAGAATCCGACCCCCGTGGGAGGCGAAACAAAGAAGTGAATTCACAGTCGGCATCTACTGAGCAGCGGCCAGTGAAATGCCAGCGGACATCTGTGCCCGGCCCGCCAGCGGCATCTGTCGCCCTCGGCCCCGGGACCGCCGAGCATTTGCATAATTAACGAACGCACAGCGGGACGGACACAGGACGTATCGCACGTGTAGCAGAGCCGAGTTTGTCCCCGCTCAGTACAACGCCTTCTCTCTGGGTTCCCACAGGTAAAATCTCCTGCCACATGTGAAGCGTCGCCCTAGAAAACCCGGACTGCAGCGCTGCAGTAGACCGTTTCAAGATCTCTGCTTGCTGTCAGACTAGGGCTAGTCATTCAAAGGCTCCCAATCGCGCGGCTGAGGGTGCGTGCAGTGTGGACAATCCTCAGCTCACCCTGGATTTTAGGCCGACACACTGTAGCAAAGCAGCAGAAGTGCAGCAACATTTGCAGCCACTGACCGTAAACAAGAAAGTTCCCATTCTCCGACAGCAAGCAGAGATTCTGGAAACACAGCCGCAAACCCCTTTCTTAAACCAGGCGCCCATGCACTCAGCACTGCTACATCTGTACATAAACCCCCCCCCCCCCCCCGTATCAACACACGGCACCCTGAGCCGAAGAACGTGGCGACATCTCGAGTCGTAGGAGTCGTTTCTGACAATGCTGCCGTCTGCTTGCTGTCACTGAATAGAAACATTCCTCCAGGTATACACAATCACTACAAAAGGTGCCCAGTCCTGAGGGTTTGTCACAATGGATCAGTGTGTAACACTGGATGGATACAACTGTAACAAAACAATCTGGGGTGCAAGCAGGAATATCCACATTCAATGACAGCAAGCAGAGATGTTGAAGAACCCAAGTGACACAGCCCTTCCTTGTACAATTGACAGGGGCTACACATCGACTTCCACCAAAAACCGCAGTCATGTCGCACGTCACAATTCACACACAGCCATTACCGTCTTCATATCACATGACCAAAATTTTAAAAAAAAAATTAAAATAAAAACTGCAGGAAAGTCAGGTCCAGATGCGCTAATGAAGCCGCATGCGGTTCCTACCGTGCGTGGCTCAGGGCATTCCTATGGAAGACACTACAGCTCCTATCAGGAGGAGGCTGGGCGTTGTAGTAGCTGCTCCGCACCTGGCGGAGAGGACCCCGGGCCCCCCACGTACCCGGGCAGCACGTCCTCGGCCTCGCTGCTCCCTCCGGGGAGGACTGGCTCGGGCTCCCCCGCTCCGGGCTCCGCTCTCAGCCTGTCCACATCCACACTCCGCACTTTGCGCAGATGCTTGCGCCTCCAGTCCGCCGCCCTGGACTCCTCAGCCCCGGTTTCCGCTTCTCCGACCTGCTGCCGCCCCGTCTCCGGACTGCCGGGGGCCGAGACGCCGCCCGCGGCTGCGCTTAATCCGGACGACGAGCTCCGACTCCCCGCCGCAGCCGCCATCTTCCTGGGGCCAGGTTTACATTCGTATCAGCCAGCCCCGGCAGGGGGGCGGAGTCAAGAAGTGAAGGGGGTGGTTCCTGGGATTTCCGAATTCTACGTAACCTGGGATCGTCCAGGTACGTAAATGGCGTCCTGGTGTTTGTCGTAACGTACATCTGCGGCGGCGTAGCGTGGGTCAGCGCCGGGCACGAGGGGGAGTTACGCATTTGACGCAGGGGTGTTGGAGTTATCTTACGTAAACAGCGTAGTGTACAGGTGGAAAGTTACGTTCAGTGCGTGCACTGTGGGTGGGCGTGGCCGTGTTTAAGCTGCTGCCTACATGAGGCGGAGCTTAGTTCAAATCGTCGGATACCTGAGTACTGCTGCCGAGTCAGCTCTGCTACATGTGGGAGGGGTCACATCACTGCAGCCAGGTCAGCTCTGCTACATGTGGGAGGGGTCACATCACTGCAGCCAGGTCAGCTCTGCTACATGTGGGAGGGGTCACATCACTGCAGCCAGGTCAGCTCTGCTACATGTGGGAGGGGTCACATCACTGCAGCCAGGTCAGCTCTGCTACATGTGGGAGGGGTCACGTCACTGCAGCCAGGTCAGCTCTGCTACATGTGGGAGGGGTCACGTCACTGCAGCCAGGTCAGCTCTGCTACATGTGGGAGGGGTCAGACTACTGTACAGTCAGGTCAGCTCTGCTACATGTGGGAGGGGTCAGACTACTGTACAGTCAGGTCAGCACTGCTACATATGGGAGTGGTCAGACTACTGTACAGCCAGGTCAGCTCTGCTACATGTGGGAGGGGTCAGACTACTGTACAGCCAGGTCAGCACTGCTACATATGGGAGTGGTCAGACTACTGTACAGCCAGGTCAGCTCTGCTACATGTGGGAGGGGTCAGACTACTGTACAGCCAGGTCAGCTCTGCTACATGTGGGAGGGGTAAGACTACTGTACAGTCAGGTCAGCTCTGCTACATGTGGGAGGGGTCAGACTACTGTACAGCCAGGTCAGCTCTGCTACATGTGGGAGGGGTAAGACTACTGTACAGTCAGGTCAGCTCTGCTACATGTGGGAGGGGTAAGACTACTGTACAGTCAGGTCAGCTCTGCTACATGTGGGAGGGGTCAGACTACTGTACAGCCAGGTCAGCACTGCTACATGTGGGAGGGCTCAGACTACTGTACAGTCAGGTCAGCTCTGCTACATGTGGGAGGGGTCAGACTACTGTACAGCCAGGTCAGCACTGCTACATGTGGGAGGGCTCAGACTACTGTACAGCCAGGTCAGCACTGCTACATGTGGGAGGGGTCAGACTACTATACAGCCAGGTCAGCTCTGCTACATGTGGGAGGGGTCAGACTACTGTACAGTCAGGTCAGCCCTGCTACATGTGGGAGTGGTCAGACTACTGTACAGTCAGGTCAGCTCTGCTACATGTGGGAGGGGTCAGACTACTGTACAGCCAGGTCAGCTCTGCTACATGTGGGAGGGGTCAGACTACTGTACAGCCAGGTCAGCTCTGCTACATGTGGGAGGGGTCAGACTACTGTACAGTCCGGTCAGCTCTGCTACATGTGGGAGGAGTCAGACCACTGTACAGCCAGGTCAGCTCTGCTACATGTGGGAGGGGTCAGACTACTGTACAGCCAGGTCAGCTCTGCTACATGTGGGAGGGGTCAGACTACTGTACAGCCAGGTCAGCTCTGCTACATGTGGGAGGGGTCAGACTACTGTACAGTCAGGTCAGCTCTGCTACATGTGGGAGGGGTCAGACTACTGTACAGCCAGGTCAGCTCTGCTACATGTGGGAGGGGTCAGACTACTGTACAGCCAGGTCAGCTCTGCTACATGTGGGAGGGGTCAGACTACTGTACAGCCAGGTCAGCTCTGCTACATGTGGGAGTGGTCAGACTACTGTACAGTCAGGTCAGCTCTGCTACATGTGGGAGGGGTCAGACTACTGTACAGTCAGGTCAGCTCTACTACATGTGGGAGGGGTCAGACTACTGTACAGCCAGGTCAGCTCTGCTACATGTGGGAGTGGTCAGACTACTGTACAGCCAGGTCAGCACTGCTACATGTGGGAGGGGTCAGACTACTATACAGCCAGGTCAGCTCTGCTACATGTGGGAGGGGTCAGACTACTGTACAGTCAGGTCAGCCCTGCTACATGTGGGAGTGGTCAGACTACTGTACAGTCAGGTCAGCTCTGCTACATGTGGGAGGGGTCAGACTACTGTACAGCCAGGTCAGCTCTGCTACATGTGGGAGGGGTCAGACTACTGTACAGCCAGGTCAGCTCTGCTACATGTGGGAGGGGTCAGACTACTGTACAGTCCGGTCAGCTCTGCTACATGTGGGAGGAGTCAGACCACTGTACAGCCAGGTCAGCTCTGCTACATGTGGGAGGGGTCAGACTACTGTACAGCCAGGTCAGCTCTGCTACATGTGGGAGGGGTCAGACTACTGTACAGCCAGGTCAGCTCTGCTACATGTGGGAGGGGTCAGACTACTGTACAGTCAGGTCAGCTCTGCTACATGTGGGAGGGGTCAGACTACTGTACAGCCAGGTCAGCTCTGCTACATGTGGGAGGGGTCAGACTACTGTACAGCCAGGTCAGCTCTGCTACATGTGGGAGGGGTCAGACTACTGTACAGCCAGGTCAGCTCTGCTACATGTGGGAGTGGTCAGACTACTGTACAGTCAGGTCAGCTCTGCTACATGTGGGAGGGGTCAGACTACTGTACAGTCAGGTCAGCTCTGCTACATGTGGGAGGGGTCAGACTACTGTACAGCCAGGTCAGCTCTGCTACATGTGGGAGTGGTCAGACTACTGTACAGCCAGGTCAGCTCTGCTACATGTGGGAGGGGTCAGACTACTGTACAGTCAGGTCAGCTCTGCTACATGTGGGAGGGGTCAGACTACTGTACAGCCAGGTCAGCTCTGCTACATGTGGGAGGGGTCAGACTACTGTACAGCCAGGTCAGCTCTGCTACATGTGGGAGGGGTCAGACTACTGTACAGCCAGGTCAGCTCTGCTACATATGGGAGTGGTCAGACTACTGTACAGTCAGGTCAGCTCTGCTACATGTGGGAGGGGTCAGACTACTGTACAGCCAGGTCAGCTCTGCTACATGTGGGAGGGGTCAGACTACTGTACAGCCAGGTCAGCTCTGCTACATGTGGAGTAGACGTGTTCCTGCCGGTGACTGCATGAAAAATTGCACACATTGTCAGACACAGGAGATTTTATTGCCTTATTGTGTTGCATGCTGAGTGAGGAATAGAATGCGAGCCTTGTTCACTGTTGTCAGTGGAGCTGTGTAGATACCGCACCTCGGCTCCCCTGTTCTAGTGACATCATGTCACGCCGACCTCCTTTCTATGCTGCCTGTCACATGACTCATGCCACAGAATCTATGGGGGGCAGTGTAGGGACCAGAAGAGCACTGCTGTGTGTGATAAGTGGCCCCGCTAACCTGACTACTGATCAGGGCGCCGCCGGGGCGGTATTTTTTCTGCCCTGCGCTGACTCCATATACACTGACTAGCAAAAAGTTTGGGACTACTTTTTGCACAACTTGCTGTTCTCTAACAAGGAGCTTAACAGCAAAATTCACAGGAACAGGTGTTTGATCCATGAATCGCCCAATACATTTCCTGGTTCAGTTAGAATTGGTATTAAACAGTCCTCCTCATCATGCTGCTCACATTGGACATCATGAGACCAAGACGACACCTAACAATTGACCAACAGTTCCTCGGCATTGCGAGGCTTCAAGCAGGATGTCCTCAGACGGAAGTGGCCACTGAGTGTCACAGAGTGTCATCAGCAGGTTGTGTCAGAGATACAGAGAGACTGGAAGAGTCACAGAAAGGCAGAGAAGTGGATGTCCTCCTGCCACATCCCTCACTGATGACCACCGGATGATGAACGCCACACAACTCCGGGCACATTTAAGAGAGGTGAGAGGCACCCAAGTGTCACGTCAGACCATTGGAAACCGTTTACATCAGCTTGGTCTGCGTGCTAAACGACCTGCAAGGGGACCTGACCATACCACCACCAGGCACAGGCGCCATCGTCTGGCACGGGCCAGGGATCATCTACACTGGATGAGGGACCAGAGGCCTCAGTGCTGTTCACTGATGAAAGGCGATTCATGCTGGGCAGAAATGATGGCCGCCAACAATGTTGGAGATGTCAAGGAGAGCGCTGTGCATCAGCCACTGTTGTCACCAGACGAGCCTTTGGTGGTGGTGGTGTTACAGGGTGGGCAGGTGTGTCTAGTCAGTACAGAACTGCCCTACACTGTGTGAATGGTCCAGTGACAAGTCCATACTACTTGAAGACCATCATTAATCCAGTCATTGTGCCTCTGTAGGAACAACACAGGCTGAATGTCATCTTCATGGAGGACAAATCACCAACTCATCGAGGTCACATCATTAGGGAACGGCTGCTGGAGACTACGGGACCTCAAATGGAGTGGCCTGCACTTTCTCCAGACGTTGGAAACATATGGGACCAGCCGAGTCGCCGTGTAGAGGCTCGTAACTCTGTACCCCAGAACCTCCATGACCTGAGGGCTGCCCTTCAAGAAGAGTAGAAGGCCATGCCTCAGCAGACAATAATTCGACAGCATGAGACATCGTTGTCAAGCTGGAATTGATGCTCAAGGCCACAGTTATTGAGACGCTGACATCTTGTGGCGGTATACCCAGCACTGGTGTGGGCTTCTGTGGCAATAAATTGTGTGAGATGAGGAAATCACCATTGCTGCTTCTACTTAAATAACATTTTGCGAGTAGTGTATGTCAGTGCTGTGACCCTCAGGGGGGGGGGGGGGGGGGGAGTTCCCCGGGGGGTTCCCCCAAACACTGTCAGTATGCCTGGGGGGCTCCCCTGTGTATTTCACTTTCATTCAGTCTCTGTTTTCAAATTGTCTCTGCAGGATCCGGAACCAACAAACTTCTGCAAGGACTCTGACCACTGAGCCACAGAGCTCACTGCGAGCAAAGGGGAGATTTTCTAAGGCTAAAAACCTCAGTAGTATTTTCCCATGTACAATGTGCTGAAATCCACAAATATATCTCTATATACTCCAGGACATTGTACGGGAGGTTTTTCTATATATACCAGGACATTGTACGGGAGGTTTTTCTATATACTCCAGGACATTGTATGGGAGGTTTTTCTATATATACCAGGACATTGTACGGGAGTTTTTTCTATATATACCAGGACATTGTATGGGAGTTTTTTTTCTATATATACCAGGACATTGTATGGGAGTTTTTTTCTGTATATACCAGGACATTGTATGGGAGGTTTTTCTATATATACCAGGACATTGTACGGGAGTTTTTTCTGTATATACCAGGACATTGTACGGGAGTTTTTTCTATATATACCAGGACATTGTACGGGAGTTTTTTCTATATATACCAGGACATTGTACGGGAGTTTTTTCTATATATTCCAGGACATTGTACGGGAGGTTTTTCTATATATACCAGGACATTGTACGGGAGGTTTTTCTATATACTCCAGGACATTGTATGGGAGGTTTTTCTATATATACCAGGACATTGTACGGGAGTTTTTTCTATATATACCAGGACATTGTATGGGAGTTTTTTTTCTATATATACCAGGACATTGTATGGGAGTTTTTTTCTGTATATACCAGGACATTGTATGGGAGGTTTTTCTATATATACCAGGACATTGTACGGGAGTTTTTTCTGTATATACCAGGACATTGTACGGGAGTTTTTTCTATATATACCAGGACATTGTACGGGAGTTTTTTCTATATATACCAGGACATTGTACGGGAGTTTTTTCTATATATTCCAGGACATTGTACGGGATGGTTTTTCTATATATACCAGGACATTGTACGGGAGGTTTTTCTATATACTCCAGGACATTGTATGGGAGGTTTTTCTATATATACCAGGACATTGTACGGGAGTTTTTTCTATATATACCAGGACATTGTATGGGAGTTTTTTTTCTATATATACCAGGACATTGTATGGGAGTTTTTTTCTGTATATACCAGGACATTGTATGGGAGGTTTTTCTATATATACCAGGACATTGTACGGGAGGTTTTTCTATATATACCAGGACATTGTACGGGAGGTTTTTCTGTATATACCAGGACATTGTATGGGAGTTTTTTTCTGTATATACCAGGACATTGTATGGGAGTTTTTTTCTGTATATACCAGGACATTGTATGGGAGGTTTTTCTATATATACCAGGACATTGTACGGGAGTTTTTTCTATATATACCAGGACATTGTACGGGAGGTTTTTCTATATGTACCAGGACATTGTACGGGAGGTTTTTCTGTATATACCAGGACATTGTACGGGAGTTTTTTCTATATATACCAGGACATTGTACGGGAGTTTTTTCTATATATATCAGGACATTGTACGGGAGTTTTTTTCTGTATATACCAGGACATTGTACGGGAGGTTTTTCTATATATACCAGGACATTGTACGGGAGGTTTTTCTGTATATACCAGGACATTGTACGGGAGGTTTTTCTATATATACCAGGACATTGTATGGGAGTTTTTTTCTATATATACCAGCACATTGTATGGGAGTTTTTTTCTATATATACCAGGACATTGTACGGGAGGTTTTTCTGTATATACCAGGACATAGTATAGGAGGTTTTTCTATATACACCAGGACATTGTACGGGAGTTTTTTTCTGTATATACCAGGACATTGTATGGGAGGTTTTTTCTATATATTCCAGGACATAGTATAGGAGGTTTTTCTATATACACCAGGACATTGTACAAGATTTTATTTCTATATACACCAGGACATTGTATGGGAGGTTTTTTCTATATATACCAGAGCCAAATATAAAGATGGAGGGCAACCAATCAGGTTGATCCTTTTATTTTTCATAGGAGCTCTGAAAAATGAAAGGTGGAATTTGATTGGTTGCTATGGGCAACTAAGGCTACTTTCACACTAGCGTTCGGGTTTCCGTTCGTGAGCTCCGTTTGAAGGAGCTCACGAGCGGACCCGAACGCAGCCGTCCAGCCCTGATGCAGTCTGAATGGAGGCGGATCCGCTCAGACTGCATCAGTCTGGCGGCGTTCAGCCTCCGCTCCGCTCGCCTCCGCACGGACAGGCGGACAGCTGAACGCTGCTTGCAGCGTTCGGGTGTCCGCCTGGCCGTTCGGAGGCGTGCGGATCCGTGCGGATCCGTCCAGACTTTCAATGTAAGTCAATGGGGACGGATCCGTTTGAAGATGCCACAATGTGGCTCAATCTTCAAGCGGATCCGTCCCCCATTGACTTTACATTGAAAGTCTGGACGGATCCGTACGAGGCTATTTTCACACTTAGCTGTTATATGCTAAAATAATGCAGACGGATCCGTTCTGAACGGAGCCTCCGTCTGCATTATTATGAGCGGATCCGTTCAGAACGGATCCGCCCGAACGCTAGTGTGAAAGTAGCCTTAAGCCAGTTTCCCAGTTTTGATTAATGTCCCCCCTGACTTTCTGTATACATAGCTGCCTGACCACTGGACCCCCAGTAATCACAATAAGGGGCCCCGTGTCCCCCGCCCCTGTATGAATGGACTGGCGGTTAGAGATGAGCGAACTTCTGTTTTAAGTTCGGCGTCTAAAGTTCGGGGGCGGGTTAGCGGAGAATCCCGATCTGGAACCGGATATGGATTCCGACTTCCGTTGTGGTCCGTGGTAGCGGAATCAATAATCGGCCATTATTGATTCCGCTACCACGGACCACAACGGAAGTCGGAATCCATATCCGGTTCCAGATCGGGATTCTCCGCTAACCCGCCCCCGAACTTTAGACGCCGAACTTAAAACAGAAGTTCGCTCATCTCTACTGGCGGTTCTTCCGTTCCATTCTTATCGATGTGACTGCTGGAGACTCCCCGGTCCAGAGCTCTGCAATGAATGGGGGGCAGTGCACATGTCCCAGGGGTCGGACCCCCAGACTTCTCCTTTACACTAGGCACCGCCTCTTTAGGAAGATGGGCCCCTGTGGGAGCCGTGGTGGTGGTGGACATGTTGGTTGTCACCCAGCTTATACAGAGGCCGATAAGAAACATGAACAGAGTCTTCATGGCAGAAATGAGGAAGACTCTGCGGGGAGCGGGCCCTCATGTACCAGCAGAGGGGGACGTCACCTGAGGGGGGGCAGGGGCCTGAGGAGTATTCTCCAGGTGTGTCCAAGAATTCAGTCCCAGCAGGAGCAGACATCAGACCACCGAGTCCACAGAGAACCCGGAGTGAAGTCATTGTATGGCCGGTAACTAGAGGGCGGGAGTTGTAGTATAAAGGGGGACTCTGGCTGACCTGTTACATGTGCTTTTGGCAGCTGAAGGCATCTGTGTTGGTCCAATGTTTATATGTGCCCGCATTGCAGTTTTAATATATGAAAACGAGCCTCTAAGAGCAACGGGGGCGTTACTGTTACTCCTAGGGGCTTCGCTCTCTCTGCAACTACCGCACCGTCTGCACTTTGATTGACAGGACCAGGCATGAGGACTGACAGACGCCTTCAGCTGCCAAGTGCACATGTAACAGGTCAGCCAGTGTCATAGGTACTGCTGACAGATGGGCGGCTCCACTGGCACCATGTCCTGGGCACCTGGGGCACCTGGCATTATACTATTTGTATTATTTGCATACTGAATGATACTTTTATTTAGGTACTGTATAATATTTAAGTACTGTATGGTGTTATTATTTGAGCACTGTATAATGGTTTTATTTGGGCACTGTACTGCAGTATTATTTGGGCAATGTATGGTAGTATTATCTAGGCACTATATGATAGTATTGTTTGGGCACTGTATGATGATATAATTTGGGTACTGTACAGAGGTATTATTTATTTATTGTATGCACTTATATAGCGCTACTAATTCCGCAGCGCTTTACCGACATTAGCATCCAACTGTCCCCAATGGGGCTCACAATCTGTATGATGGTATTATTTGGGCACTGAATGGTGGTCTTATTTGCGCACTGTACAGCGGTAATATTTGGGTACTGTATGATGATATTATTTGGACACTGTATGATGGTATCATTTGGGCACTGTACAGCATTAATATTTGAGTACTGTATGATGATATTATTCGGACACTGTATGATGGTATTATTTGGGCACTGTACAGCAGTATTATTTGGACACTGTACAGCGGTATTATTTGGGCACTGTATAGCGATCTTATTTGGGCACTGTACAGCGATCTTATTTGGGCACTGTACAGCGGTATTATTTGGGCACTGTATAGCGATATTATTTGGGTACTGTACAGCGGTATTATTTGGGCACTGTACAGCAGTATTATTTGGACACTGTACAGCGGTATTATTTGGGCACTGTATAGCGATCTTATTTGGGCACTGTACAGCGGTATTATTTGGGCACTGTACAGCAGTATTATTTGGACACTGTACAGCAGTATTATTTGGACACTGTACAGCGGTATTATTTGGGCACTGTATAGCGATATTATTTGGACACTGTACAGCGGTATTATTTGGGCACTGTACAGCAGTATTATTTGGACACTGTACAGCGGTATTATTTGGACACTGTACAGCGGTATTATTTGGGCACTGTATAGCGATATTATTTGGACACTGTACAGCGGTATTATTTGGGCACTGTACAGCAGTATTATTTGGGCACTGTACAGCGGTATTATTTGGACACTGTATGATGGTATTATTTGGGCACTGTACAGCAGTATTATTTGGACACTGTACAGCGGTATTATTTGGGCACTGTATAGCGATCTTATTTGGGCACTGTACAGCGGTATTATTTGGGCACTGTACAGCAGTATTATTTGGGCACTATACAGTGGTATTATTTGGGCAATGTACAGCGGTATTATTTTATTACTCTGGTGCTGTCCCTTTCCCCCACAGCCCTGGTGGTCCTATGACAAACAAGACCCCGCATGACACAACATCGGGGCAGCGGCTGTGGATACCGTTTGATTACTGTAATTAGTAACAAATGGTTACATGACCCTTTCCATTACATGGAGACCCCAGGTTTCGGCTATGAGACCCCCTGGCAGACCAGTCCCCCTCCCTCTCCAGCTCCAGTATGTGCCATGCCTTTCCCCGTGTCACAGATGTGCCCGTGGCTGGGTACATGACCAGACTAGAAACCCCGTGTTCTGCATGCTGGCATGCCTGGATGTCAGCTCTGCAGGAAGCACATGAAAGTAGGCCACATGTCTGCAGGGCAGCAGATCTGGAGGAGCCGGGAAATGAGCGCTGGAGCCGGGCTCAGTCTCACGCTAAGTGCTGCCCCGCGGCCGCTCGTATCGTGTACTCAGCTCTCCTGTAAGTAACATGTCCCTGATTGGAGGAGACGGAAATAGCAAAGCGCAGCAGCTTCCAAGGAAGAGTTCACCTCAGACAAGGGTCACAGCAGCTGCCACTGAGGAGCTCCGAGAAGATTGCCAGGATGTTATTACAGGGGGCCTCCTCTGAAGATAAGGACCCCCAGCGATCACCTGTAATCTGTGCTAGAACCTGGTGAAAGTGCTCATTTTCCCTGCAGCACCCCCGCAGGGGAAATGGAGTACTACACAGTTCTCACTGAAATCTGTAGGATGTCTGTGTGCTGCATGGACAGGCCGGGTCCTCCAGAGTAAGAGACGCTCTTTAGCCGTTTTCTGCTTAGGATAAGGCCCCATGCACACGGCCGTGTTTCACAGCCGTGTGCGGGCCGTGGAACCGCGGCCTGGATCCCTCCTGAGAGCAGGAGCGCACGGCGTCACTGGTTGCTATGACGCCGTGCGCTCCCTGCTGCCGGCACAGTACAGTAATACACTGGTATAGATCATACCAGTGTATTACTGTATTGCGGCGGCAGCAGGGAGCGCACGGCGTCATAGCAACCAGTGACGCCGTGCGCTCCTGCTCTCAGGAGGGATCCAGGCCGCGGTTCCACGGCCCGCACACGGCCGTGAAACACGGCAGTGTGCATGGGGCCTAATAAAGATTATCCTGAACCCAGGATACCCCCCCCCCCCTCCCCATTAACCCATAATTTTCTGACAAGGAAGGAGGCTCACTGGTTATTTAAAGGAAATTAGGAAAAGGAGATACAGGGAGAAGCAGACCCACATATCTATCTATCTATCTATCTATCTATCTATCTATCTATCATCTATCATCTATATAGCTCATATCTATCTATCTATTTCATATCTTTCTATCTGTCTATCTACACTGAACAAATATATAAACACAACACTTTCGGTTTTGCTCCCATTTTGCATGAGCTGAACCCAAAGATCTGAAACATTTTCTACATACACAAAAGACCCATTACTCTCAAATATTGTTCACAAATCTGTCTAAATCTGTGTTACTGAGCACTTCTCCTCTGCCGAGATAATCCATCCCACCTCACAGGTGCGGCATATCAAGGTGCTGATTAGACAGCATGAATATTGCACAGGTGTGCCTTAGACTGCCCACAATAAAAGGCAACTCTGAAATGTGCACAGTTTTGCCTTACTGGGAGGGGGGTCAGAAAACCAGTCAGTATCTGGTGTGGTGTGGCCACCATTTGCCTCACACAGTACAACACATCTCCGTCACATAGAGTTGATCAGGTTGTTGATTGTGGCCTGTGGAATGGTGGTCCACTCCTCTTCGATAGCTGTGCAAAGTTGCAGAATATTGGCAGGAACTGGAACACGCTGTCATATATACGCCGATCCAGAGCATCCCAAATATGCTCAATGGGTGACATGTCCGGTGAGTATGCTGGCCATGCAAGAACTGGGATGTTTTCAGCTTCCAGGAATTGTGTACAGATCCTTGCAATATGGGGCCGTGCATTATCATGCTGCAACATGAGGTGATGGTCGTGGATGAATGGCACAACAATGGGCCTCAGGATCTCGTCACGGTATCTCTGTGCATTCAAAATGCCATCAATAAAATGCACCTGTGTTCGTTGTCCATAACATATGCCTGCCCATACCAGTAACCCCACCGCCACCCTGGGCCACTCGATCCACAACGCTGACATCAGCAAACCGCTCACCCACACGACGCCACACACTCTGCTGCCATCTGCCCTGAACAGTGAAAACCGGGACTCACCAGTGATTACGGCCATCCAATGTGCCAGACGCCATGTGAGCATTTGCCCACTAAAGTCGGTTACGACGATGAACTGCAGTCAGGTCCAGACCCCGATGAGGACGACGAGCAGATGAGCTTCCCTGAGACGGTTTCTGACAGTTTGTGCAGAAATTCTTTGGTTGTGCAAACCGATTGTTGCTGCAGCTGTCCGGGTGGCTGGTCTCAGACGTTCATGGAGGTGAACATGCTGGATGTGGAGGTCCTGGGCTGGAGTGGTAACATGTGGTCTGTGGTGGTGAGGCCGGTTAGATGTACTGCCAAATTCTCTGAAACGCCTTTGGAGGCGGCTTATGGTAGAGAAATGAACATTGATTGCACGAGCAACAGCTCTGGTAGACATTCCTGCAGTCAGCATGCCAATTGCACGCTCCCTCAAACGCGACATCTGTGGCATTGTGCTGTGTGATCAAACTGCACATTTCAGAGTGGCCTTTTATTGTGGGCAGTCTAAGGCACACCTGTGCAATATTCATGCTGTCTAATCAGCACCTAGATATGTCACACCTGTGAGGTGGGATGGATTATCTCGGCAAAGGAGAAGTGCTCACAAAGGGTACTTTCACACTAGCGTTTTTCCTTTCCGGTATTGAGTTCCGTCCTAGGGGCTCAATACCGGAAAATAACTGATCAGTTTTATCCTAATGCATGCGGAATGGAGAGTAATCCGTTCAGGATGCATCAGGATGTCTTCAGTTCAGTCTTTCTGACTTTTCAGGACGGAGATAATACCGCAGCATGCTGTCCAAAATTCCCGAACATTCCCATTGACATGTGTTAATGCCGGATCCGGCCCCGAGTGTTTTAACAAAATGGATCCGGCATTGCGGTCTGCGCATGCTCAGACAAAAAAAAAAGTGAAAAAAATAAATGCTGGATCCGTTTTTCCGGATGACACCGGAGAGACGGATCCGGCATTTCAATGCATTTTGTCATACAGATCAGGATCCTGATCCCTCTGACAAATGCCATCAGTTTTCATGTGTTTTGATGGATCCGGCGGGCAGTTCCAGTGACGGTACTGCCTGCCGGGATCCTCTGCCGCAAGTGTGAAAGTAGCCTAACACAGATTCAGACAGATGTGTGAGCAATATCTGAGAGTAACGGGTCTTTTGTGTCTGTAGAAAATGTTTCAGATCTTTGAGTTCAGCTCATGCAAAATGGGAGCAAAACCGAAAGTGTTGTGTTTATGTTTATGTCCATTGTAGATATCTATCTAATATCTATTATCTATCTATCTATCTATCTATCTATCTATCTATCTATCTATCTCATATCTATCTATCTAATATCTATCTAATATCTATCTATCTATCTATCTATCTATCTATCTATCTATCTATCTATCTATCTATCTCATATCTATCTCATATCTATCTATCTAATATCTATTATCTATCTATCTATCTAATATCTATCTATCCATCCATCTATCTATCTATCTCTGTCTATCTATCTATCTATCTATCTAATATCTATCTATCTATCTATCTATCTATCTATCTATCTATCTATCTAATATCTATTATCTATCTATCTAATATCTATCTATCTATCTATCTATCTATCTATCTATCTAATATCTATTATCTATCTATCTATCTAATATCTATCTATCTATCTATCTATCTATCTATCTATCTATCTATCTATTATCTATCCATCTTTCTCTGGGTGGTTTCCGCCTTTCCCTGGTGTTGACCTGACCACATTCCCTGAGTCTTTCCTGCATGGTCGGAGCACATACCAGTATCACCAGTATCACGTGGACGATCTTAGGAAACAGATGTGGGGAAACAGTGAAACTGAAACATTTGGGAAATTGCTAAAAAAAATCGGATCCTTTTATCAAAAGCGGAAACACCGAGCAGAAAACATTGTTCCAGTAGTAACCCCCCCGATAGTGGAGCGGAGCAGCACCTGCCATGGAAAGTCCAGAACTGGGGCCTCTCCATAAACACAGCCACCACCACCGGCGCTAAGTATTGTTCTCAGATGTTTCTATGGAGGTGAGTTGCTATTCATTGCTTGATGCATTTTCCTAGACATAAATATTGATCTGCGACAATCTGACTCCACAAACCAGAATGTACAGCGCTGTGCATATGAGTGTGGCTGTGCCTGGTACTGCAGCTCAGTCTCATTAAAGATAGGCATTGGTGGCGGTCCTGGAAAGTTGGACCCCACCCTAAAAATTTAAAGATGCGGCGTTTAAATGGAATTTGCTGCATCCAAATCCTCACAGCTCATGCGCAATCCATTATCACATGTACGTGCCCTGCATAGTAGCACATTGAGGCCCTACAGGTCGGTAGGATTGCCGTAGTGGAAAAAACACAGCCGTGGGCACGAGGCCTTGCAATTTTTATAAGCAAGTTATAAAACAGAGTCGAAAGAGCGAGTACAGCAGCTCTATCCCCCTTTAGCGCAGAAGGAAATCGGGAAGTCACAGCATGATTTGAATCAGTCTAAACCGCAAGAGCGCAAACTCTTAATCCATTATGTTCCATTTGTGACCGTAAGAAACACTCATCCTCTCTATTTCAAGTGCATGCTGGGAGTTGTAGTTTTGCTGCAGCCAGTGGTCAATTTCAGGTCAACGTCCAGCGGCGATGCATTAAGTGATATCGGGATATAACCAATATTGTGAGGAAATCTGCATTAGACGCAATGTGGAGGTGATAACCGCACACAGGTCACCTCGTGTTAATCACCCCCCATCATTCACCACCTCCTACACCAGGAGTCCCTGTGCCCGGGGGGCCCGGACTGTGTACATCCAGCTGCCATAGTGAATACAAATCATCTGACAGGACGTCTCCGCGCCTTGCATGACCCCATTGCAGCCGCTCCAGGGATAAAAATACATATGGCGGTGACGTGGACGTATCTGATATAGAAAAGGAGATATAAAAGGACCATTCAGTCATGTACATCTGCTGCGGAGCGGACAGACAGGGTACGACTACAGTTATGAAATCGGAGGCATAAGGAGGCGCAGTTTGGCCTCACACCCCTGTTTAAACCACCAAGGAGAAAATGGGCTGGAGGCACTAGGACCTGTGGGTGCAGGTGGAGCGTGGTGATGTCAAGCAGCTCCTGAAAGCAGCCTCATTTTTATCATTGTAAGGCCTCGTGCACACGGCCGTTGTTTGGGTCCGCATCCGAGCCGCCAATAAAGGTCACACTTTGGCATTAGACAGCATGGCGACATGTATAATAATCTATTTTATTTTTACTTTCACAGCTTCCATAGACTTCTATGGTGCCTCCAAATTCATCCAGAGCCATATAAGGGTCATGGGGTGTGGCTTTTTTTACCTTATAATTTTTATGGTGTTTTTTGGCATTTTTGCATTTTTAGTGTTTTTCTTTTTTTTAAGCACTTTCATTTTTTTTAATTCATTTTTTTACTTTTGCGTTTTTTATCCGGCATTTTTCAGCACTTGGGGAGGATCACGGAAGAAAGTAAATTCGTATCCGCTTTCAATGGAAATCAAAACACTGCCTAAGAAAAAACCCCAGTGTGTGGGGGGAACCCGCTATCAGGGGGTCTGGATGTTGCCCCCAATCCTGGGGTCAATTAGTCAATAATTTTTTTTTATTTTAATGTTCTTCTTAGGCCTCATGCACACGACCATGCCGTTTTTTGTGGTCCGCAAACCTCAGAACCCCAAAAAACCGAAGCCGCCCGTTTTATAGTGTGTTTTTTTTTTTAGCAGCGTGTTTTTCTAAACTACTGTGAGAACACCGCGGCACCAAAGTTCTCGTGTGTCCCGCATTTCCCCTTCAGCTAACATCCGGAGCTGGCAAAAAAAGGCTGCAGAAACCACACGGGCAAAAAACACCACTAAAAAGTGCACAAAAACCACCGAAGGAAGCAGACTAAGGCGATTGTGTGCGCCCGGTGGCCGTGTCGCGGCTCGCAAATTGCGGGCTGCAATGCACGAACACCGACCGCAGGGCAGCGGATCGCGGACCCATTCACTTTAATGGGTCCGCAATCTGCCCGTTCCGCAAAAAGATAGGACATGTTTTTGCGGAACGGAAGTACGGGACGAAACCCCACGGAAGGCACTCCATTCCGCACCATTCCGCATCTTCAGATTTGTGGACCCATTGAAGTGAATAGGTCCGCGATTCGCTGCGGCTGCCCCACGGTCGGTGTTCGTGCATTGCGGATATGCGGTCTGCAGGGCACGGGACACCTACGGTCGTGTGCAATAGGCCGTTCCGTTTTTTCATTCCATATACGGTCCCATTCACTTCAATGGGTCCGCAAAAAAAACAGAAGTTACTCCGTGTGCACTCCGTTTCAGTATGTCCGTATTTCCGTTCCGCAAAAAAATAGAACAAGTCCTATTATTGTCCGCATTACAGACAAGGATAGGACTGTTCTATTAGGGGCCAGCTGTTCCGCAAAATACGGAATGCACGCGGACATCATCCGTATTTTTTGTGGATCCGTTTTTTGCGGACCGCAAAATACATACGGTCGTGTGCATGCAGCCTTATGGAGCATTACTAGACCCACAGCCGCTTCCACTATGAGGTCATAAGCACACGGTGTGTGTATATATACAGTCGTGGCCCAAAATTTTGAAGAATTACATAAATATTGGAAATTGGAAAAGTTGCTGCTTAAGTTTTTATAATAGCAATTTGCATATACTCCAGAATGTTATGAAGAGTGATCAGATGAATTGCATAGTCCTTCTTTGCATTTCATTGCTGTCATTAAAGGACCTGCTGAGATCATTTCAGTAATCGTCTTGTTAACTCAGGTGAGAATGTTGACGAGCACAAGGCTGGAGATCATTATGTCAGGCTGATTGGGTTAAAATGGCAGACTTGACCTGTTAAAAGGAGGGTGATGCTTGAAATCATTGTTCTTCCATTGTTAACCATGGTGACCTGCAAAGAAACGCGTGCAGCCATCATTGCGTTGCATAAAAATGGCTTCACAGGCAAGGATATTGTGGCTACTAAGATTGCACCTCAATCAACAATTTATAGGATCATCAAGAACTTCAAGGAAAGAGGTTCAATTCTTGTTAAGAAGGCTTCAGGGCGTCCAAGAAAGTCCAGCAAGCGCCAGGATCGTCTCCTAAAGAGGATTCATCTGCGGGATCGGAGTGCCACCACTGCAGAGCTTGCTCAGGAATGGCAGCAGGCAGGTGTGAGCGCATCTGCACGCACAGTGAGGCGAAGACTTTTGGAAGATGGCCTGGTGTCAAAAAGGGCAGCAAAGAAGCCACTTCTCTCCCAAAAAAACATCAGGGACAGATTGATCTTCTGCAGAAAATATGGTGAATGGACTGCTGAGGACTGGGGCAAAGTCAAATTCTCCGATGAAGCCTCTTTCCGATTGTTTGGGGCATCAGGAAAAAGGCTTGTCCGGAGAAGAAAAGGATGAGCGCTACCATCAGTCCTGTGTCATGCCAACAGTAAAGCATCCTGAGACCATTCATGTGTGGGGTTGCTTCTCATCCAAGGGAGTGGGCTCACTCACAATTTTGCCCAAAAACACAGCCATAAATTAAGAATGGCACCAAAACACCCTCCAACAGCAGCTTCTTCCAACAATCCAACAACAGTTTGGTGAAGAACAATGCATTTTCCAGCACGATGGAGCACCGTGCCATAAGGCAAAAGTGATAACTAAGTGGCTCGGGGACCAAAGCGTTGACATTTTGGGTCCATGGCCTGGAAACTCCCCAGATCTTAATCCCATTGAGAACTTGTGGTCAATCCTCAAGAGGCGGGTGGACAAACAAAAACCCACTAATTCTGACAAACTCCAAGAAGTGATTATGAAAGAATGGGTTGCTATCAGTCAGGAATTGGCCCAGAAGTTGATTGAGAGCATGCCCAGTCGAATTGCAGAGGTCCTGAAAAAGAAGGGCCAACACTGCAAATACTGACTCTTTGCATAAATGTCAGTAATTGTCGATAAAAGCCTTTGAAACGTGTGAAGTGCGTGTAATTATATTTCACTACATCACAGAAACAACTGAAACAAAGATCTAAAAGCAGTTTAGCAGCAAACTTAGTGAAAACGAATATTTGTGTCATTCTCAAAACTTTTGGCCACGACTGTATATACAGGCGGCTGGAGCTCGGCCGCGGTCCCACATTATTATCTGGGGTAGAAAAATTCATTATTATTCTTTCTAGAGCAATGGAAAAGCCCCCACAGGGAACTAAACAATGGGAAAGCGGGATTACAACCCCCAGCGTGGTGGAAAAACGGAGCATAGGTGACAAAACAGGATATAGAAGGAGTAAAGGGTAACACATGGTATATAGTGCACAAACATGTGTAAGTTGAAGTTTTTGGTTATTTTGCCGATTCTCTATAGAATATTGAATACGTCTACCGGTTTTGAACATATTCTCATGTAATATATTGCATTTTTTGTACCCTAATTATTTTTGGATCCATTCCAAATGGCTTATGTTGCATTTAAGCAGCTCTGGTGATAAAAACGCATCATATGAGAAAAAAAACTCATGTGCGTTTTTATGTTTTTTGGATAGCATTTGCTCATTTATACTGTTTTCAGACACGTAAGTTGAAGTTTTTGGTTATTTTGTTGATATTTTATAGAATATTGAATACTTTATGATAATCCACTCCGGTTTTTACTTGGAACCTGAATCCTGGTTTTCCAAAAGTCCTTCAAGAGGTATAAAAGGGGATGGTAGTTGCCTTAGCAGGTCACCGCCTGGGAAGGGGTACAGTAGAAACCCCGAAACGCGTTTGGTCAGGACCTGCTGTATTTACAGATGAGGACTGTATACTTGCCTTTATCCACCGCTTTCTTTGAAGAAATACAGATTGAAAGACGTCTCTCTGGAATCCCACCTATTTCCTGTTATCGCCGATCATTGGCTGTACCACGCACCTCGAGCGTCCTGTGAACATTTGAACGCTCTACGTACTGCAAACTTGGGCAACTGAGGATCATATGAAGGGGCCCGTTAGCAAAGGACGCTCACAGCCATAAAGTCGTCCGGAAAAGTAAAAGGCGATTTAGGCAGCGCGGTAGAGTGGGACGCCACGAATACACCGCGACTTTTTTCTGCTATACTGCCTTATTTTTTGACTATTTTACAGTTTATTAATCTGACCTGGAATAGTGTGGGCATTTTCCTGCAGATGGATTAACACCTGCTGATTAATCAATGATACGAGTTAGGCCTCATGCACACGACCGTTGTTGTGTTCCGTTCCGCAAAACGGGGTTCCGTTGTTCCGTGATCCCTTTCCGGTTTTTTTTTGTTTTCCGTTTGTCTTCCTTTGATTTTTGGAGGATCACCAGACATGAAGGAAAGTAAAAAAAAGTCAAGTTTGCCATGCAAATGATAGGAAAAAAACAGACACGGACGCGGGTGACAATCTTGTGTGCCTCCACGTTTTTTCACGGACCCATTGACTTGAATGGCTCCGCGAACCGTTTTCCTGTGAAAAAAATAGGACAGGTTATATTTTTTTGACAGACTGGAACCACAGATCACGGACGCGGATGACAAACGGTGCATTAGCCAAGTTTTCAACGGACCCATTGAAAGTCAATGGGTCCGCAGAAAAACGGAACAACGTACACAGAATGAAACAACGGTCGTGTGCACTGAATTTGAGGTGTGCACGCACACTTACCATTTAAGGCTACATGCACACGACCGTGCCGTTTTTTGCGGTCCGTGAAAAACGGACCGCAAAACACTGAAAAAGCCATACGGTCGTGTGAAAGAGGCCTTGGTCCCTGCTGTGAACCGTCTTGAAGGGAGCGGTGGAGGCCTCTAGATGGGGACACCCTGAGGTCTTGTGTATGAATTTGCCTTTACAGCATAAACCTACAAACCTGCAAATGGGGGTAAATATGAGTGGCCCTGGGGAGCCACATCCATATACAGTATAGGGTTGGATTGTAGGGGGGGCACACGGACGTGAGTGCGATAAATCCTAACATTTCACTTCTCCATTGTGACTTTTCAGGAGTCCAGGACCGGGGAGGGCCGATAGGAAGTCGGGCAGATTAGAAATCTTGAGAAGAAGCGCCGGCGTCCTTTGATATTTCCCGAGGCTCCTGCAGATAACATCTCTATTTGCTTTATGATGTGTGTGTGGATGCACGGTTTTATAACGATACCAGCGAGACGGCTGCCAATAATGTGACCTTAACCCTTTAACAAGCGGCTGTGAACCTTCAAGACCAATCAGTTGTTCTTGTTCTGTCATCCACCAGGAGCCGTAATTCTGTAATTCCTTCCGTCCTGCTGCCATGGAACCCCGTTGGCCCCACACCATTGAAATGTCATGGTACCAATGGGCTGACTGAGGGGGAGCCCCTTCCATCTCTAAGTTCCTTAGAGGCCGCAGTCACTATTAAATGTGGAATTTAAAGGGTTAAACGGCCAGGCTCAGGGGTTTCTCTGAACCTGGCTGTGTCGCTGTCAATCACCGATGGGCTCCTGGTGCTGATCACGCCGGCCCAGCTTCGGTCCAGTCCCCATGATGTATGGCATGGAGCTTGTAGACAGGCACCATTGTGTACATGTGCTTCATAGTGTCTTAAGGAGAAAGGATAATCTGCCCCTGAGGTATCCCTAGTATCAGGGTGTCAGAGGAAGTCTTGGGCAGGGTGGATAAAAATCTATGATTTAAAAAAAAAAAAAAAATCAGATTTTTTTAATTTTAAATCAGATTAAATCAGATTTTTTTTATTTAAAATCAGATTTTTTTCATTTAAAATCAGATTTTTTTTATTTAAAATCAGATTTTATTTTATAGAAAATGCTTTTTGAGGAAATATATTAACATCCAAAGGTTATTCCATCATGAAATAGAGATTAGTTTTTTAATTATGTAGAATAAGGCTGTATATGTGTATTTTTTTTGGTAAATAAATTCCATTAACCCATTCACAATGTCATGCTCTTCCAGAGGTTTTTGTAAGAATATTGGGCAGTTTCTCTGCTTACAAGATATTATCACAGATGCTCGGTTTACTTTTGCAGTTCTCAAAAACTGAATTTGACTCAGCAGAGATCACAGGCCTCTTCTTCACAGCAAAAATGTTATAACATGAACAGAGTTGAGAAAAAGACCTTAATCCTAACTTCTACAAACCTATGAATACAGAATCAACCTAATCAAACTACCGTATTTTTCGCCGTATAAGACGCACCGGCCTATAAGACGCACCTAGGTTTTTGAGGAGGAAAATAAGAAAAAAAATATTTTGAACCAAAAAGGTGCACTTTTGGTGGGTTTTGAACTAATTGTGGTCTGTGGGTGACGCACTGTTATGGGGGATCTGTGGGTGGCACTGTTATGGGGGATCTGTGGGTGACACTTATGGGGGATCTGTGGGTGACACTTATGGGGGATCTGTGGGTGACACTTATGGGGGATCTGTGGGTGACACTTATGGGGGATCTGTGGGTGACACTTATGGGGGATCTGTGGGTGACACTTATGGGGGATCCTCTCTGGATGGCACTGTTATGAGGATCTGTGAATGACAGTTATGGGGGGGATCTGTGGATGACACATATATAGCATCTTATGCTGTCATCCACAGATCCCCTCCATAAGTGTCCCTGTAGTGAATGACCCTCAATACAGGGGGTGGGGGTCGCATCTGCTTTAATGACAGCGGGGCCCGTGCAGTGACTATTCTACTACACGGGCCCCGCTTACTGTATAATCATATCTCTCTAATAGTTAATTGTTCTATGCATGTAATCGCATAATGAGCGCTAATGAGCGCTGTGTATTACCGTACTTAAAACTAGCAGCGCTCGCCGTTCGGAGCAGAGAGGAGGCAGGAGGCAGGCCGGGAGGACGGGCGCTTGCAACGTGAGTCATACGTCACGCGCCTGCGCCGCCTGCTTCATTCATAAGTGGGCGGTGCAGGCGCGTGACGTATGACTCACGCTGCAAGTGCCCGTCCTCCCGGCCTGCCTCCTGCCTCCTCTCTGCTCCGAACGGCGAGCGCTGCTAGTTTTAAGTACGGTAATACACAGCGCTCATTAGCGCTCATTATGCGATTACATGCATAGAACAATTAACTATTAGAGAGATATGATTATACAGTGAGCGGGGCCCGTGTAGTAGAATAGTCACTGCACGGGCCCCGCTGTCATTATTAATGCAGATGCCGCCCCCAGCCCCTCCTCCCTCACAGCTGATACACCCGCCGCACGGCATCGCGGCGGGTGTATCATTGAAAACTGGGCAAAATAAGCTACATTCGCCGTATAAGACGCACTGCTATTTTCCCCCCACTTTTGGGGGGGGAAAAAGTGCGTCTTATACGGCGAAAAATACGGTAATATGAAAAGTTGTTATTCTAAAAATCTTCATCTACTTGCATATTATAAGTTATACCAGCAAGAATTAGTCTTTATGTAGAAAACTATGATTTAAATGAAATCCCTGGTCTTCGGACAGTCCTGGGGGCCTGTGTTCAGTTGCCTGTCCGTGTTACATCATCCATAGGCTTTAATGTATTGAAATACGTCAGTGCTCCAATACATTATAACTAAGAAAAAAAATGTGAAAGCTAATGGTTCCTGGAATGTGGCAAGAGGAAAAAAACTAAGGTTAAAAATAAAATGAAAACTGCTGGCGCTGCGATCTTCAGATAAGCGGCTTCTGGCGTTTCCTTGTTGCCACATGCAGCGTGTCCATTCATTTCATCGCTTCTTCCTCTTTTATATTTAGGTAAATCAGAAGTTTGCTGAGTTTTCCTTCACAGCATCTACCAAAACCATAACAGCAAAATGAGGGGCTGAAGCCAATATCTCAGTTTTTTTTAGAGTAGTTAGAGGGGTTAATAGTAACACCGCTGGTGGTCTAGGTTAGTAAAGGGACTATTTGGTTGTATACCTGGTGATCTAGAATAGTGAATCGGATAATGGATGTATCCCTGGTGGTTTAGGATAGTGAATAGGTTAATGGCCTGGTGGTCTAGTGTAGTAAAAGGGTTAATAATAACATCCCTGGTGGTCTAGTGTAGTAAAAGGGTTAATAATAACATCCCTGGTGGTCTAGTGTAGTAAAAGGGTTAATAATAACATCCCTGGTGGTCTAGTGTAGTAAAGGATTTAATGATTGTTTTAGACTAATAAGCTGCTTAATGGTTGTATCCTTGGTGGTATAGGGTAGTAAAGGGGTTAATGATAACATCCCTGGTGGTATACGGTAGCAACAGATTTAATGGCTGTATAACTGGTGGGTTAGAATAATGAAGATCTTAATGGTTGTATCTCTGGTGGTATAGGGTTGTGAATGGGCTCAGATGAAAAGGTTAATGATAACGTCCCTGGTGGTCTAGGATAGTAACAGATTTAATGGCTGTATTCCTGGTGGTCTGGAATAATGAAGGCTTTATGGTAGTATCTCTGGTGGTATTGTGTAGTGAAGAGTTAATTATGACATCCCTGGTGGTCTAGTTTAGTGAAACAGTTTATGATAACATCCATGGTGGCATAGGGTAGTAAAGGATTTAATGACTGTATTCCTTGTGGTCTATACTAATAGTGCATCCCTGGTGGACAAGGGTAGTTATAGGGTTAAGGATAACATTCCTGGTGGTCTAGGGCAGTGAAAGGGTTAATGATAACATCCCTGGTGGTATACGGTAGCAACAGATTTAACGGCTGTATTCCTGGTGGTCTAGAGCAATGATGGGCTGAATGGTTTTATGCCTGGTGGTGTAAGGTCGTGAAGGGGCTTATGATAATATTCCCAGTGGTCTACATTAGTGAAGGGAGAACCTAATATTTACACATTGCTCCTGTAATCCCACGGGGAATAGAAGACTAGTGATTTGTCTTGGGAGAAGTCTGAGGGACATGATGGAGGACCCAACTGTTTCTGCATCTCCCATAGATTGCAATGGTTCCCACCGCTCACCATAGATTTCAATGGAAAGGTTGCTAGCCCGACTCAGGATCAGAATAGTAACTGAGGATGGGGGACCCTTGTTTTTCCCCTTCCCCAGCAATTATACCTGAAGAGGGGGGGGGGGACCTCTCAACAATTACAGCTTAGGGGCTAAAGACGATTAAAAAAGCTTATGAAAGACCCAAATGTCAGTCCCATTAGCAAACCTGACGGTGAACAGTCCAGGCATTTACCGCAGATCTAGCCCCGTGTACGCACCGTACTCCTAGTAGACGGTTCTCCTGACCTACCGGGACGGGGAAGAGAATGGGACGTGGTGAGGCAAGAGTGTATGCGACACCTAGAACGTCCCTTATGGTGGGAAACTCTTGGAGGACCACAATTCTGTTATTCAGAGATTTCCACAAGTCTTCATGGAAATGTTGTCTCCTTTAGTCCTCAAGTCGTCCTATTGCTTGTTTATACTGAATGGTTACCTTTCCCACCAGGAACGGGCGCCACGTTTCATGTGAAGGGAATAAAATGGGCCATGAGATGAGGGAGAAGATCACACGTGAAGCAGGATAGTCCTGGGATCACCTTTCATGTGTTAGCAATCATCAGCTCACGCAATGTCCCCCCCCCCCCAGTATTCACAGAGCACATAACCTCCGGGTTTTTTTCCTCTTAGGGCTCATGCTGTTTTTGCGGTCTGCAAATTGTGGATTTGCAAAACACGGATACCGGCAACGTTCCGTCTGCATTTTTCAGAACGGAATGTCCTGCCCATAATAGAAATGTTTTATCCCTGTCCATAATACGGACAAGATTAGGACATGTTCTATATTTTTTCGAGTGTAACGGAATAGACAAACTGATGCAGAGCGCTGTCCACATTTTTTGCGGCCCCCATTAAAGTGAATGGGTCTGCATCCGACTCGCAACAAATGCGGATCATATGGGAACAAGAAATACGTTCATGTGCATGAGCCCTTATCCATCATCTTGTTTTACAGAGTTCCTTACTGAAGGATGGAGATTTCTTAAGCTTTACTTTTAACCTTAAATAAGTCTCTGTGGCATAGAGAGGCACCCAGCCCAGAGATGTATCCAGTCTAGACAATGCTCTGTGAGCTAAACAGCCAGGACTCCAGACTGATACATTGTAACAAACTAGTACAGTTGTATCCAGTCTAGACAATGCTCTGTGAGCTAAACAGCCCGGACTCCAGACTGATACATTGTAACAAACTAGCACAGTTGTATCCAGTGTAGACAATGCTCTGTGAGCTAAACAGCCCGGACTCCAGACTGATACATTGTAACAAACTAGCACAGTTGTATCCAGTCTAGACAATGCTCTGTGAGCTAAACAGCTCGGACTCCAGACTGATACATTGTAACAAACTAGCACAGTTTTATCCAGTCTAGACAATGCTCTGTGAGCAGTGTAGTCTGGAGTCCGGGCTGTTTAGCTCACAGAGCATTGTCTAGACTGGATACAACTCTGCTAGTTTGTTACAATGTATCAGTCTGGAGTCTGGGCTGTTTAGCTCACAGAGCATTGTCTAAACTGGATACAACTGTACTAGTTTGTTACAATGTATCAGTATGGAGTCTGGGCTGTTTAGCTCACATAGCATTGTCTAGACTGGATACAACTGTACTAGTTTGTTACAATGTATCAGTCTGGAGTCCAGGCTGTTTAGCTCACAGAGCATTGTCTAGACTGGATACAACTCTGCTAGTTTGTTACAATGTATCAGTCTGGAGTCCGGGCTGTTTAGCTCACAGAGCATTGTCTAGACTGGATACAACTGTGCTAGTTTGTTACAATGTATCAGTCTGGAGTCCAGGCTGTGAAGCTCACAGAGCATTGTCTAGACTGGATACAACTGTGCTAGTTTGTTACAATGTATCAGTCTGGAGTCCGGGCTGTTTAGCTCACAGAGCATTGTCTAGACTGGATACAACTGTGCTAGTTTGTTACAATGTATCAGTCTGGAGTCCGGGCTGTTTAGCTCACAGAGCATTGTCTAGACTGGATACAACTGTGCTAGTTTGTTACAATGTATCAGTCTGGAGTCCAGGCTGTGAAGCTCACAGAGCATTGTCTAGACTGGATACAACTGTGCTAGTTTGTTACAATGTATCAGTCTGGAGTCCGGGCTGTTTAGCTCACAGAGCATTGTCTAGACTGTATACAACTGTGCTAGTTTGTTACAATGTATCAGTCTGGAGTCCGGGCTGTTTAGCTCACAGAGCATTGTCTACACTGGATACAACTATATCCACGTCTCAGCTGAGGGCAGGAGTAGCTGTGGACAGAATTACTGTCTCTGGGTGGAAACAAGAGTTCTCATTCACTGACAGCAAGCAAAGCTCTTAAAAAAATGGTAAACAATGTAAACACTGGGGGGAATTTATCATAGACTGGTGTTTTATGGGGGCACTGTGGGCACTACTCCTGCTCTTAGCTGAGATGTGGATACAGTTGTATCCAGTGTAGACAATGCTCTGTGATACAGATATTATGGATGCCTGGGTTCAGGGGCTACTTTCGCTGCCTCATTGATGTTGGTACTGTGCGGCTACAGCGATTCTGATGATGTCATCTGTATCCGTCACAATCTCGCCTCCTTATTGTTTCCTATTGATGTTAATAACGAGTGGATTCAGCTTATTGGAGGCAAGTGCAGTGATCTGGAGCAGGAGGACGTCTTGTGGCTGCACTTCACTTCCTTACATGGACTTTCCTTTGACCAGTTCCTGACTCAGGAAGTTTTGGGCGTGCCCCGGCTGCACCCTGCTCCCTGCTCTATCAGTATTTTGATGCCACGTCACACATTTTATACCCTGCAATCACTGAATTAAAGGAACCCTAAACCAAGAAAATTAAAACGAACCCATCCCCCAACATTTTCTCCCTTCATCTTTCACTTTCCTTTTAATACTATTTTATCTCCTTTTACAATGAAAACTGTGAAATGATGGGTCAGTGACACTGAATGACCTCCGAAAACCTTTTGAAGGGGTTTCCATCTTTTTAACAGATCTTGGTCAATCACCCCTCACCCCTCACCCCACCTGATCTGTGGAGGGAACCATATGTACCTGCTCCCCGTTGCTCAGTTCCAGCTCATTTGGACCACCTCTCTGTTCTCTGTGCTCCGGGCTCCACTTGTTAACTTCTGGAATGGATGGGGGTGACGTGTGCCACTGCAGCCAACGACTGGCCTCAGCGGTGACATGTCCTCCTAAGCAGCACATCATTGGGTCATGGCTGCCCAAGGATTAGTGATGTGTGTTGGGTGAAGACTGTCCCAAAATGGCACCAGGTGCACTATGGGAAGAAGGCTGTCTGCTCTAACGAATCACGTTATATCATGTGGACAGTAAAGTGCATGTGCATCACTTACCTGGGGATAGGTTGGCAGCGGGGGCACTATGGGAAGAAGGCGGCCTGGTCTGATGAGTCACATTACATAATGTGGCCAGCCTCTAGACCAGGGGTCCTCAAACTACGGCCCGCGGGCCACATGCGGCCCGCCGAGGAATCTGATCCGGCCCGCCGGGTATGTTTAACAGTTAACCTTTAAGCATGCTGAGGGCCTGCGCACCTCTGCTCTCCTCCTCCTGCGCCCTGGCTCCCTCCCTCCGATGTCAGCTCTGCTCCGGTGGTACGTGACTGCTCACTGACGTCACTCGCCTGCTCCTCTCAGGCGACGCAGGTGACTCTGGCGCGTGACCTACAGTGAGTGAGTTAGCGCTGCCGCCGCCCGCCCGCTGTCTGCTTCTCATATCACCGCCCGGAGCAGAGAGAAGAAGCCTCAGACTCAGGGACAGCCTGGACAACTGTGGGTGCGTCAGTGTGGCACTTAACATTTTAATATTAACAATGGGGAGACAGTGTGTGGTGGGCATTTTTTACAATGGGGAGGTGGCGGGGACGATGCGGGGGACATGAAAATGGCGGCCACTTGTCTGTGGGGGACATGAAAATGGTGGCCACTGTGACAGTGGGAAAAAAAAAAACGGGCAGTTAGCTGGGTTGGCATGCTCTCATTTCATACTCAAAGAGACTTGGATAACAAAATGCCAGTCTGCCTGTCAACAGGTCAGTCAGAGTGACACTTGGATAATGAAATATCAGGGTGCCAGTCTGCAGAATCTGACCTATTGAAATGCAGACTTGCAGCCTGATATTTCATTATCCAAGTCTCTTTGGGAAACAATTGAGAGCATGCCAATCCAGCCAACTGCCAGTTTTCTTTCCATGGGGCAACCATGATAATAAAATAGCATCCTACTTATATACGCATTTCCTTTCAGGCCCGTTATATAGGGAGAACCCCGTCCATTATATAGGGAGAACCCCGTCAGGGACTGATCTGGTCTGCATAGAAAAGACTGCAAGAGGTAAGTGTCCACGTCGGGGGGCAGAGGCCTGTAAGTGGGGGTTCTGGTTTGGAATGGCTATATAAGCAGGAAGATCCTATTTTAGTGTCATGGTTGTCCCATGGAAAGGATCTTCCTGCTTATATAGCCATTCCAAACCAGAACGTCAACTGAAGTGTAAAATAGATTACTGATTAAAGGGGTCTCCTTGATAGAAATACTAAGATTTGATAAGCGTTTCCTTTTCAGTGTTCGGATTTAGAACGTATCAATTTGGCCCGTTATATAGGGAGATATAACAGAACCCCATCAGGGACTGAGCTGGTCTGCATAGAAAAGCCTGCAAGAGGTAACTGTCCACACTGCCCCCATTGTCCTATAGGTGCAGGTCCCACCGCTGGGACCCGCACTGATATAGAGAACGGAGCCCCGAAAGTGAAGGAGGGCGCACTGCGCATAAGCAGCCGCCATCCATTCATTTCTATGGGGCTGCCGAAAATAGCCGAGCGCTGGCTCGGCTATTTCCGCCAGCCTCATAGAAATGAATGGGAGCATGGGCAGTGCATGCGCAGTACACTCCCATTCACTTTCGGGGCTCCGTTCTCTATATAGGTGCGGGTCCCAGCCGTGGGACCTGCACCCAACGATATTCCCCTATTGTCCAAGATGGGAATACCCCTTTAAAAAATATAGTCCGGCCCTCCAATGGTCTGAGAGACAGTGAAGTGGCCCCCGGTTTAAAAAGTTTGAGGACCCCTGCTCTAGACAGTGACCACTCCACATAGACCTCCAGACAGTGACCATTTCACATGGACCTCTGGATAGTGACCATTTCACATGGACCTCCGGACAGTGACCATTTTACATGGACCTCCGGACAGTGACCATTTCACATGGACCTCCAGATAGTGACCATTTCACATGGACCTCTGGACAGTGACCACTTCACACGGATTTCTGGACAGTGACCACTTCACATGAACCTCTGGATAGTGACTACTTCACATGAACCTCCAGACAGTGACCATTTCACATAGACCTCCAGACAGTGACCATTTCACATGGACCTCCATCCAGTGACCACTTCACATGGACCTCTGGACAGTGACCACTTCACATTGACTTCTGGACAGTGACCTTTTTACATGGAGCTCCAGACATTGATTATTTCACACGAACCTCTGGACAGTTAGGATATTTTCACCGCAAAAACTATTGAGGAATGAGGAACATGACGAGTCTAATCCATGGAGGCTGCACCAAGCAACTTCTAGGATCTGATACCACAGGACTCCTCAGAGTTGTTGTGGAGTCCAGGCCTCGATGTTGGGTACCTACACAATGTTGGGCAGGAGGTTTTAATGTTATGACTGATCTCATAAATCTTTGAATATCAGCCTTTCCCGTGGATTCTTAATACATAGACATTCTTCTTCTGGAAGGAAAGAAGAGTGGGAAATGTGGCTGTTGGGTATATAGCGAGCAGATGGTTCCAGTTATTACTCCCAGTATTAGGGACCCGTCCTTATAACACATAAAGCCTTGTGATGCTCCTTATGTGAGGAACCTTCAGGGAGGCCATAAACCATAGATAAAACACCATATAAAAGTACTGCCTTCTTTTCCACGGTAAAGTTACCTGGCAACAAAACCCCCGGACAGAGGAATGTGACAGAGACGGATTCCTGTGTGTCAACGGCAAACACCAGTGATATGTAGAGCAAAGTGACAAACTGTGACAAGACCACGCCCAGGATCACCACCGCACATCTGTGAACGGACATGACCCAATATGGTTGTAATGAAATAATCATCAGCTGATATGGTCATCTCTTCTGTAGAGTGTAAGCTCTTATGGATGGGGACCTCTCTCTTGTAGAGTGTATGCTTTTATGTGCAAGGACCTCCGTCGTGTAGAGTGTAAGGTCTTATGGGCAGGGTTCTCTCTCCTGTAAAATGTCAGCTCTTATGGGCAGAGACCTCTCTCCTGTAGCGTGTAAGCTCTTATGGGCAGGGATCTCTCTCCTGTAGAATGTCAGCTCTTATAGGTAGAGACCTCTCTCCTGTAGCGTGTAAGCTCTTATGGGCAGGGTCTTCTTTATTGTAGAGTATACGCTCTTATGGGCATGGATCTCTCTTCTATAGAGTGTAAGCTCTTATGGGCAGGAACCTCTCTCCTGTGGAATGTAAGCTCTAATGGGCAGGAAGCTCTCTCCTATAGAGTATAAGCTCTTATGGGCAGGGTTCTCTCTCCTGTAGAGTGTAAGTCTTTTGGGCAGGATCCACTCTCCAATATAGAGTAAGCTCTTATGGGAAGGGTCCTCTCTCCTGTAGAGTGTAATCTCTTATGGGAAGGAACCTCTCTACTGCAGAGTGTAAGCTCTTATAGGTAGGGAGCTCTCTCCTGTAGAGTGTAAGCTCCTATGGGTGGGGTTCTCCCGTAGAGTGTACGCTCTTGTGGGCAGGGACCTCTTTCCTGTAGACTATAAGCTCATGGGCCTACATCCTGTCAAATCTAAATGACAGGTGTAATTAGATTTTTTGACATGGGCAGCTACTCCACTTTTCCTCTGAACTTACTTTGATATATTTCATCTAATGAGCCAATAATCTCTTCATACCATACTCCCAGCATTTATGGCAATGGATTCCAGCTCTTAGTGTTAAAGGGTTTTCCAGGACTTTACTATTGATTAGCTATCCTCAGGACCGGAGTGAGATACTGTCGCAGATAAGAGGCTTCTCACTTCATATTGACATATGTGGTGCCAGAAATCTGCGGAACAAGGTGGCTGGGGACCCATATTCATAAGTGAAAGTATGCCATGCTCAGGGAAGCATGGCCAACTAGAATATATAAATATGACACTTTTTGGATTGGTGACAGGTGCTCTTTAATTGTCTCTAGACTATAAGGCTATAACTTTCAGGACAGTGTTTACTTTACATGGACCTCCAGACAGTGACCACTTTACATGGACCTCCAGACAGTGACCACTTTACATGGACCTCCAGACAGTGACCACTTTACATGGACCTCCAGACAGTGACCACTTTACATGGACCTCCAGACAGTGACCACTTTACATGGACCTCCAGACAGTGACCACTTTACATGGACCTCCAGACAGTGACCACTTTACATGGACCTCCAGACAGTGACCACTTTACATGGACCTCCAGACAGTGACCACTTTACATGGACCTCCAGACAGTGACCACTTTACATGGACCTCCACACAGTGACCACTTTACATGGACCTCCAGACAGTGACCACTTTACATGGACCTCCAGACAGTGACCACTTTACATGGACCTCCAGACAGTGACCACTTTACATGGACCTCCAGACAGTGACCACTTTACATGGACCTCCAGACAGTGACCACTTTACATGGACCTCCAGACAGTGACCACTTTACATGGACCTCCAGACAGTGACCACTTTACATGGACCTCCAGACAGTGACCACTTCACATAGACCTCCAGACAGTGACCACTTCACATAGACCTCCAGACAGTGACCACTTCACATGGACCTCCAGACAGTGACCACTTCACATGGACTTCCAGATAGTGACCACTTCACATGGACCTACAGGTAGTGACCACTTCATGTGGACCTCCAGACAGTGACCATTCAGTGATTTGTAGCCACCTCTGTATACACAGACATATGGTGAGGGCTGTCAGTCACTGATCGTCCACTGGTGGTAGGACTATGTTCTCATCACTGGCATCTATGCCCATTTTGATGCAACCCATTATCTTATCGGCCTTGGCAGCAGCTGCTTGACACTGGTTTCTACAGCTTAGTTTGCTGTTCACAAAAATTTCTAGGTCCTTTTCCATGTCAGTGTTACCCAGTGTTTTACCATTTAGTATGTACGGGTGACTTGCATTATTCCTTCCCATGTGCATAACCTTACATTTGTCAGTGTTAAACCTCATCTGCCACTTCTCTGCCCAAGCCTCCAATCTATCCAGATCCATATGTAGCAGTATACTGTCCTCTGTAGTGTATATATATATATATATATATATATATATATATATATACATACAGGGAGTGCAGAATTATTAGGCAAGTTGTATTTTTGAGGATTAATTTTATTATTGAACAACAACCATGTTCTCAATGAACCCAAAAAACTCATTAATATCAAAGCTGAATATTTTTGGAAGTAGTTTTTAGATTGTTTTTAGTTTTAGCTATTTTAGGGGGATATCTGTGTGTGCAGGTGACTATTACTGTACATAATTATTAGGCAACTTAACAAAAAACAAATATATACCCATTTCAATTATTTATTTTTACCAGTGAAACCAATATAACATCTCAAATATACATTTCTGACATTCAAAAACAAAACAAAAACAAATCAGTGACCAATATAGCCACCTTTCTTTGCAAGAACACTCAAAAGCCTGTCATCCATGGATTCTGTCAGTGTTTTGATCTGTTCACCATCAACATTGCGTGCAGCAGCAACCACAGCCTCCCAGACACTGTTCAGAGAGGTGGACTGTTTTCCCTCCTTGTAAATCTCACATTTGATGATGGACCACAGGTTCTCAATGGGGTTCAGATCAGGTGAACAAGGAGGCCATGTCATTAGATTTTCTTCTTTTATACCCTTTCTTGCCAGCCACGTTGTGGAGTACTTGGACGCGTGTGATGGAGCATTGTCCTGCATGAAAATCATGTTTTTCTTACCTTGCAGACTTCTTCCTGTACCACTGCTTGAAGAAGGTGTCTTCCAGAAACTGGCAGTAGGACTGGGAGTTGAGCTTGACTCCATCCTCAACCCAAAAAGGCCCCACAAGCTCATCTTTGATGATACCAGCCCAAACCAGTACTCCACCTCCACCTTGCTGGCGTCTGAGTCGGACTGGAGCTCTCTGCCCTTTACCAATCCAGCCATCTGGCCCATCAAGACTCACTCTCATTTCATCAGTCCATAAAACCTTAGAAAAATCAGTCTTGAGATATTTCTTGGCCCAGTCTTGACGTTTCAGCTTGTGTGTCTTGTTCAGTGGTGGTCGTCTTTCAGCCTTTCTTATCTTGGCCATGTCTCTGAGTATTGCACACCTTGTGCTTTTGGGCACTCCAGTGATGTTGCAGCTCTGAAATATGGCCAAACTGGTGGCAAGTGGCATCTTGGCAGCTGCACGCTTGACTTTTCTCAGTTCATGGGCAGTTATTTTGCTCCTTGGTTTTTCCACACGCTTCTTGCGACCCTGTTGACTATTTTGAATGAAACGCTTGATTGTTCGATGATCACGCTTCAGAAGCTTTGCAATTTTAAGAGTGCTGCATCCCTCTGCAAGATATCTCACTATTTTTGACTTTTCTGAGCCTGTCAAGTCCTTCTTTTGACCCATTTTGCCAAAGGAAAGGAAGTTGCCTAATAATTATGCACACCTGATATAGGGTGCTGATGTCATTAGACCACACCCCTTCTCATTACAGAGATGCACATCACCTAATATGCTTAATTGGTAGTAGGCTTTCGAGCCTATACAGCTTGGAGTAAGACAACATGCATAAAGAGGATGATGTGGTCAAAATACTCATTTGCCTAATAATTCTGCACATAGTGTATATATATATATATATATATTGTAGGGATTCCCTCTGGTAGGCAGGGTAAGCGGACGCAGTATAGAGGCAAAAAACAGTTTGTAAAGCAAAACTTCAGTGTTTATTCACACATAAGGTATGGCACAAAATGTAAGTCACTTTGCAATCTTGGTGTTTGTTCACACACACGAAAAGTTCATAAAGCAAGAAAGTCACCTTATCTCCTGGGTGTTAGTTCACACCCTGCTGGCAGTTCTGCCTGGTCAAGTCCACAAGCAGGCTTTAGGAGGCCTGTTTCCCCTACACCCGGGTCTCAGCCCTCCAACTCGGCACAAGCCTCAGATCCCAACACAGAGAGATCCCCTTTGCTGATCCCAGCTGTCTTTTAAAAGGAATCTGTCACCTGGTTGTATAATTTTAACCCCTTAAGGACACAGGGCGTACAGGTACGCCCTGATGTCCTGGTACTTAAGGACACAGGGCGTACCCTTACGTCCTGTGTAGTTCCGATCACCGCCGCGCCGTGGGCGGTGATCGGAACGGAGTGCCTGCCGAATTAATTCGGCAGGCACTCTGGCACAATGACTAGGGGGGTCCTGTGACCCCCCCCCCCCCCCGCATCTGGTGACCCGATAACCCGGACCAGGATGGTGATCGTGGTGTGATAATACACCACCAATCACCATCCTTAGATCCTGTGAGGTGATGGTGACATAACCTCACAGGATTTCTTCTGATTGGCTACACAGGCGGGCGGGGGTTAACTCTCCTGTTCTCTCCTCTCCTCCTCCATTCGGCCGTTGGACTACGCAGATAGAGCTCATCTCCAGACTGCACCCCCTGATCTGTGCCCAGCACCCCCTCTTTCGATCCTCCACAGTGCCATCTGGCACTAAAAGGTAGGTTAGGTACAGGGTAGGGAAAGGTTTCGTTCAGGCAGGGAGACTTTAGGGAAAGTTAAGGTTTTTAGTGTTGCAGCATCCTCTTAGGGAGGATGTGTGACCCTAGACCCACCCCCCCCCCAGGGATGCTGCAGCTTGCCCTTCCACCCCATCAACCTTTTTTTGGGGGGCGCAAGCTTTTTTTTTGCGTACGCTGACAGTGGCCAGCACTCTTTAGCGTCCGGCCACTGTTAGTGCATCGCCCACCCAACCGCTGATCAGCTTTGGACGGCTGATCAGTGAGTTAGAATTTTTTTTTTCTTTTCCACATTTTTGGGGGCTTTTTTTTGGGGGGGTTAGTTATTTTTTTCCCCCCGTTAGGTTTAGGGAAAAGTCCAGGAACACCCGTGCCCCACACACACGCACACCTAATAAAGATTTACACGCACGCACACACACACGCAGACACACACTTCCCTATGGCCAGCCGGACGTTCTCGGCCGAAGAGGCATACACCCTCCTTGCCTCCGAGTCTGAGAGCCCCAGTGATGACGAGGATGACCCCACGTTCCTTTTGTCATCCGGGTCCTCCTCCTCATCAAGCGATGATGAGCCTCCACGGCGGCGGAGACGCCGCCAGGCGGATCGAGGGGACCCCCATGCTAGGGACCCTGTGGCCCACCCTAGTACGAGCCGCTCTTGGGCTCGTACCAGTGGAAACCTGTTGCTGGTCAGATATAAGAATCGGTATATGGGAGGAGTTAATCTCTCTGATCAAGTTAATCTCTCTGACCAGTGGAAACCTGTTGCTGGTCAGATATAAGAATCGGTATATGGGAGGAGTTAATCTCTCTGATCAAGTCCTCAAGCTATATAACGCCATGCGCAAAACGCGGACATGGTACAAAAAAGTTGCGGTCTACTTGGTGCAGGTTGCCATGTACAACTCTTTTGTACTATCCCGAAGCGCTGGCAGCACAGGGACATTCCTCCAGTTCTATGAGGCAGTCCTCAAGGCCCTGATCTTTTCGGACCAGGAAAGAGCAGGCCGGAGTACCTCGGGAACTGGAGGCGCCTGGATCGTCCCTGGCCAACACTTTCCAGGTGTGGTCCCCCAACTGGAAAGAAGGGACGGACCCCAAAAAAGTGCAGAGTGTGTCACAAGTGGGGGATACGGAAGGACACCACTACTCAATGTGACACGTGCCCCGATCATCCGGGCCTCTGCATTATTCATTGCTTCAGGGAGTATCACACTTCCATGGAGTACTAAATTTATAATCCCCTTTTCCATTTAGCCACTGACAATCGATAAAAACTATGGTTCTCAGACTTGAGACACCCCAAAAAAAATTGTTCAAAAAGTTTGTAAAACTAAAGTAATTTAAAAAAAAGTATACAAATTAGGTATCGCCACGTCAGTAATAATCTCCTCTATAAAAAGCCCCCAGATTAACACAAAAAATAAAAAAACGGTGCAAAAAAAGATTTTTTGGGTCACCTTAGACAACAAAAAGTTTAATAGCAAGCGATCAAAAAGTCATAAAGCCCCCAAAATAGTGCCATTAAAACCGTCCCCTCATCCTGCAAAAAATGATCCCCTACCTAATACAATCGGCTAAAAAGAAAAAATGACTTAGACTTTAGAGATACAACATTTTTTTTGTATCAAAAAGAATAATATAGTCTAAAACCTAAATAATTGTAAAAAAGACTTATTAGGTATCGCCGCATCCGTAAGAATCTCCTCTATAAAAATACCCCATGACCTAACCCCCCAGATTAACACAGTTCAAAAAAAAAAAACGGTGCAAAAAAAAGATTTTTTTTTTGTCACCTTAGATAACAAAAAGTTTAATAGCAAGTGATTAACCACCCAGATTAACACGGTCCAAAAAAATAATAATAAACGGTTGAAAAACAGCTATTTTTGGCACTTTTCCATTTCAATCCGTTTTTCCTGGTAACAAAGCAAGGGTTAACAACCAAACGAAACGTAATATTATTACCCTGATACTGCAGTTTACATAAACGCCACATTTGTGGTCGTAAACTGCTGTATCAGTAAAAGGCAGGGCGCAAAAGGAAAGGACCGACATGGTTTCTGGAAGGCCGATTTTGATGGCCTTTTTTATTGACACCTGTTACCTTTTGAAGCCCCCCTGATGCACCCCCAGAGTAGAGACTCCCTAAAAGTGACCCCATCTAAGAAACTACACCCCTCATGGTATTCAAAACGGATTTTACAAACTTTATTAACCCTTTAGGTGTTCCTCAACAGTTAATGGCAAATGGAGATGAAATATCAGAATAAATTTTTTGGTAACCTTACCTCACAAAAATGAAATATAGAGCAACCGAAAATCATATGTACCCTAAAAATAGTCCCAACAAAACAGCCAGCTTATCCCATAGTTTCCAAAATGGGGTCACTTTTAGGGAGTTTCTACTCCAGGGGTGCATCGGGGGGGTTGAAACAGGACACGGTGTAAAAAAACGGTTCATAAAAATCAGCCCTCCAAAAACTACACGGCGCTCCTTTCCCTCTACGCCCCGCCGTGTGGCCCTACAGTAGTGTACGACCACATAAGGGGTGATTCTGTAAACGGCAGAGTCAGGGCAATAAAGATACAGTCTTGTTTGGCTGTTAACCCTTGCTTTGTTAGTGGAAAAAATGGGTTAAAATTGAAAATTTGGCAAAAAAATTAAATTCTGAAATTTCATCTCCATTTGCCAATAACTCTTGTGGAACACCTAAAAGGTTAACAAAGTTTGTAAAATCAGTTTTGAATACCTTGAGGGGTGTAGTTTCTTAGATGGAGTCACTTTTAGGGAGTTTCTACTCTAGGGGTGCATCAGGGGGGCTTCAAATGGGACATGGTGTAAATAAACCAGTCCAGCCAAATCTGCCTTCCAAAAACCATAAGGCGCACCTTTCACTCTGCGCCCTGCCGTGTGCCCGTACAGTAGTTTACGGCCACATATGGGTTGTTTCTGCAAACTACATAATCAGGGCAATAAATATAGCATTTTGTTTGGCTGTTAACCCTTGCTTTGTTACTGGAAAAATTTTTTTTTATTAAAATGGAAAATTTGTCAAAAAATAGAAATTCTCAAATTTCATCTCCATTTGCCAATAACTCTTGTGCAACACCTAAAGGGTTAACAACGTTTGTAAAATCAGTTTAGAATACCTTGAGGGGTGTAGTTTCTGGAATGGGGTCATTTTTGGGTGGTTTCTATTATGTAAGCCTCACAAAGTGACTTCAGACCTGAACTGGTCCCTAAAAATTGGGTTTTTGAAAATTTCTGAAAAATTTCAAGATTTGCTTCTAAACTTCTAAGCCTTGTAACATCCCCAAAATATAAAATATCATTCCCAAAATGATCCAAACATGAAGTAGACATATGGGGAATGTAAATTAATAACTATTTTTGGAGGTATTACTATGTATTATAGAAGTAGAGAAATTGAAACTTGGAAATTGTCATTTTTTTTACAAAGTTTTGGTAAATTTGGTATTTCTTTATAAATAAAAATGAATTTTTTTTACTTCATTTTACCAGTGTCATAAAGTACAATATGTGACGAAAAAACTATCTCAGAATGGCCTGGATAAGTCAAAGCGTTTTAAAGTTATCAGCACTTAAAGTGACACTGGTCAGATTTGCAAAAAATTGCCTGGTCTTAAGGTGAAATATGGCCTGTGTCCTTAAGGGGTTAAGCTGTCACCATTGCCATGTTCAATAAACTACCTTATTTCCTGCAGTGATCTTCTTTCTTCATTTCGTGAAGCCTCGGCTGTGGGAGGATATTTCTGGATCAGGAGGCGTGATGGGCTTGACATTAAGGCGGGCTGGGCACTGCAGGGGGCATTACTGGGCTCCAGAGATGAAATAAAACGCCCCTCTGGGCACCTTGAAGGTTCATTTGCATAACAGAAAAGGAGCTTTTTTTTATCAAAATCACAACACGAAATGAAGAAAGAAGATCACTGCAGGAAATAAGGTGGTTTATTGAACATGGCAATGGTGACAGCTTAAAATGATAAAACCAGGTGACAGATTCCCTTTAAAGGCAACTAGGTGTTGCCAAAACCCCGGACCGGCACCTGAGATCCAGTCCGGTGTTTGACCCCACCTGGCCGCCAATCAGTCCAGCAGCACACGCTGGGAGGAAAATACCTGTTTTCCCAGACAATACCCTTCACTGTGTCACATACCTCCCCCCCTTTTTTCAACTATGAGGGGGTGAATACATGCCGAACAGTGCAACCGGGACAGGGCATCCGCGTGTTCTACTGTGGCTTGTAGCCAAGCCTCGGGTACCCGGTATGGTTTTAGCCGGACTTTCGCCTGAGGCACAGTGACAATGTCATGCCAAATTGTGTAAGTGCGTCCAAGGAGGTCCGGGAACACATCCGACTAACAAACTCCCTGGCCTCCTGAGCCTGTTTAGAGGAGAGGCTGTCAGCAATTCTTACTGTGGCAACAGCCTCTCTTGCATCAGACAGAGGAACCGGAACCTCTTCTCCTAGAAAACCCGGCCGCAGGCTGTCTTCTGTACAGGTTTCCCTATCTTTCCAAGGTTTGAGTAAATTAACATGGTAAACCTGCTCCAGCTTTCGCCGCCCTGGCTGGTGTACCTTGTAGTAAACATCTCCAATTTTCTCGAGTACCTCATAGGGCCGCTTCCACCTAGCGCAGAAGTTACTGTCCACAGGCAGCCCACAAGCCAAAACTGAATCTCCCCGGCTAAAGTTACGGACCCCAGATGCTCGATTATAGGTCCGACTCTGGGCTTGCTAAGCTATATTCCTATGCGCCCTACCTATCCTATTCCATGGGGTTGTCTCCCCCTCATCACCGCACCTACCGTGGGCCCCTGTCACAACCAGACAGCTGAGAAGCTCTGACAGAGGCCTTTCAGAACCTCCTCCTTGAGTTTTCTTTGTTGTGGTATTCAGTTCCTCATCTCGTTAGCCTCTCTCAGCTGTCATGTAGTTGGACTGATTGCTTCCCTTTAAATTCCTCCCCATAATGCTTTACTGGGCGGCTTATACTTCTTCCTGGAGTGTGTGTGCATGCTGATCCTGTTTCCCAGTCTGCTACAAAGTTAAGTGCTGTACATTTATCTGTTATTTTCTGTTTGCTGGATCCCAGGTGACCCTGACTCCCTCCGTGTCTGGTGTAGGGAGCCGGTGGTCGTGTCCTCTCACTATTGTAGGGTGTTCAGGGGTTATATAGTCGAGGTACGTGGATATGCAACCATCCACCTTTGGGATCTTTGCATAGGCTGAGCAGCCAGGGAAAGTGCTAGGTCTTGTGCAGGGGTCTCCCTTTTGGTTCCTTAGCTTTGGATCCAGTGAGTCATATATGCATTTTGCTTTGTCTTGTTTCCTGTACACCGTCCGTGACAGCCCCTCTGCCTTGGGTTTCCTGTGTTCTAACACCTCAACCAGGCCAGGCCTCGCCACTGGAGCTTTCCCTATCTCTCGGGGATCAGTATGTACAACGGCCGACCGCAGAACTGGGAACAACGGAAAGTCTCTTCTTAATATCAAGTCATAGTGCATGCTCGTGGTTATGGCCACCTCATGGATCTGCCTGACGGCACACGTGCTTAGGGACACCAGAGATGTGGGGTACTCTTTTAAATATCCATGTACGCTGAGCACCCTGACTTTACGCTCGTAAACTCGGTGGGTTGCAACAGGGAAGCCCTCACAAGGGTCACCCGACTCCCTGAGTCCAGCAGAGCCACCACGGGAGTGACTCCCACCTCCACCTGACACAAAGGTTCGTTATTGAGAGTTTCTGGAAGTGTCTTACGCACCGACCCTTCTGGCATACCAGGACTGTCGATACCCAAAGTTTACGTCCATGGGCTCGACCTGGTGGGGACAGTCGACCCGTACATGGTCGGGGTCATGACACCGTCAGCAGATGCAGCTCAGGCCACCGGGTCTGGGGCAGGGATTTTCTGGCTTTTGTTCCACCCTTCCCCAGAGTTCCCCCCTGAAGTTCCTTAGTAGCCCCATACGTTCGACCAGGTCCACGATCTCCAGGGCACTAGTAGGATACGTCTGGCCAACCAAGCGCTGGACGGGTGGTGGCAATGCCCTCTAGAATTTGTCAGCTACAATACGGTCCAGCACAGCAGTGGGACGTCAGGTGGTAGCCATTTTTGCAAGAGATGCAGCAAATTATAATACTGGGGTCTCGCTGACTCAGCCAGGCTAAACTCCCACTTATGCACCCGCTGGGCCCGGACCAACACATTCATCCCCAGTCTTGCCAGGATCTCACCCTTGACCTTTTAGTAGTCTGCCGCTTGCTCGTCTGGTAAATCAAAGTAAACCTGTTGGGGTCCTGACCCCAGGAAAGGAGCGATGACATCAGCCCACTGGTCTCGGGGTAGGCTCTCCCTCACGGCCACCTTCTTGAACACCGCCAGGTAGGTTTCGACGTCATCCGTCTGTGCTATCTTGGGGATCACCTTGCAGACCACTTTCCAGGCATCGTAGACTCCCTGAGATACTTCTGTCTTCTCTAAGCCCATCACGTGTTGCAGCAGCCGCTGGTTCGTTTCTTGCTGTCGCTGATTAGCCTCTAGCAGTTGTTTGTTAGTCTCCTGCTGCTGCTCCATGGCCTGTTGTTGCCTTAGGTTGGCCTGCACCAGCTGCTTCATCATCTCCTCCATCTTCTCCTGTGATGCTGGTTGCAATTTAGCAGGCTTAATCCAGTACATACAACAGAGCCCGAAAAAAATGCAACAAAAATATTTCAGATTTACTCCAGCCTCACTTCGATTGCCCGCATCCTCCAACAATTGTAGGGATTCGCTCTGGTAGGCAGGGTAAGTGGACGCAGTACAGAGGCGAAAAACAGTTTGTAAAGTAAAACTTCAGTGTTTATTTATTTGGTGTTTGTTCACACACACGAAAAGTTCATAAAGCAAGAAAGTCACCTTATCTCCTGGGTGTTAGTTCATACCCTGCTGGCAGTTCTGCATGGTCAGGTCCATAAGCAGGCTTTAGGAGGCCTGTTTCCCCTACACCCGGGTCTCAGCCAGTGGCGGATCCAGAGCCTGGTCTCGGGAGGGGCACTTCCAGATTATTTTCTGTCCGCCGCCACAAAACAATGGTGCTTATAGAACAGACTACACAGTGTAGAGGTATACTGTATATTGTGTGGCACAGTGTAGAGGTATACTGTATATTGTGTGGCACAGTGTAGAGGTATACTGTATATTGTGCGGCACAGTGTAGCGGTATACTGTATATTGTGTGGCACAGTGTAGAGGTATACTGTATATTGTGTGGCACAGTGTAGCGGTATACTGTATATTGTGTGGCACAGTGTAGAGCAAGCATGTCAAACTCAAAGGCTAACATGGGCCAAAAAAAACAAAATTTAAGTTTATGTGGGCCGCATCAAAAAAATAAATATTTTTTTTTACAATATAATGCAGATGGATCCGTTCTGAACGCAAGTGTGAAAGTAGCCTTAGGGGCGAGAACCTGGGATCTTTCATCCCTTGTCCTATTCAGCTCTATCAGGGTGAATAGGACTTCACACTGTCCCTGCTGCTCTGTGCCTTGTGCACACAGCATCAGGGATGTTACCATGGCAACCAGGGCTTCTGTAGCGTCCTGGCTGCCATGGTAACTGATCGGAGCCCCAGGCTTACACAGCTGGGGCTCCGATCAGAAGCTGTCACTGCACCACCAATGAGGGGGAGGGGAGAGGTCCCTGTGGCCACTGCCACCAATGATTTTAATACTGGGGGGGTTGAGAGGGGTTGGCGCACTGTGCCACCAATGATTTTAATGGGATGGGGGGTTGAGGGGGGGGGGCACACTGCACCACCAATGATAAATTTCCCCTTTATACAGGAGGCTGGTACTGGTAGATCAGCAGTTAACCCCTCAGGTGCGGCACCTAAGGGGTTAACTGCCTCTGATCGCAGCTCCCTGTCAGCGGCAGGGTGCCGGCAATGCGATTCTGCTGCCGGCACCCGCCTCCTGTATTGTGTTAAAGACTGACTTTCACTATCAGGCCACACAGAGCGGCGCCCAGCGATGTCTCAGCACTCACCATTAGTCCTGGGCGCCGCTCCGTTCGCCCGCAGTGCCCCATTACTGTCTCCTCTCCTGCTCCACATGCTGCTGATTACTATCGGAGCGATGGGAGGAGACATCAGCTTCACTAGTGGGCGTTCCTTCTCCCTGCGCTGCGATTGGACAGCACTACAGCCAGGAAGAAGGAACGCCCACTAGTGAAGCTGATGTCTCCTCCCATCGCTCCGATAGTAATTAGCAGCATGTGGAGCAGGAGAGGAGACAGTAATGGGGCACTGCGGGCAAACAGAGCGGCGCCCAGGACTAATGGTGAGTGCTGAGACATCGCTGGGCGCCGCTCTGTGTGGGAAATGGGAATAGTCCTATCATTGGTGGCTCAGTGCGCCCGCCCCTCCTCCGCCCCTCTCTCCTCATTGGTGGCGCAGTGCGCCCGCCCCTCCTCCCCCCCTCTCTTCTCATTGGTGGCAGCGGCAGCAGCACAGGGGGAGGGAGGACAGCTTCCTTCTCCCTGTGCTGCTGAGAGAACATGAGCGCGCCGATAGCAGCGCGCTCATGTTCAGAGATACTAGACTGCCGGGCCGCAAAGATATTCATTGCGGGCCGCATGTTTGACACCCATGGTGTAGAGGTATACTGTATATTGTGTGGCACAGTGTAGCGGTATACTGTATATTGTGGGGCACAGTGTAGCGGTATACTGTATATTGTGGGGCACAGTGTAGAGGTATACTGTATGTTGTGGGGCACAGTGTAGAGGTATACTGTATGTTGTGTGGCACAGTATAGCGGTATACTGTATATTGTGTGGCACAGTGTAGAGGTATACTGTATATTGTGTGGCACAGTGTAGAGGTATACTGTATATTGTATGGCACAGTGTAGCGGTATACTGTATATTGTGGGGTACAGTGTAGAGGTATACTGTATGTTGTGTGGCACAGTATAGCGGTATACTGTATATTGTGTGGCACAGTGTAGAGGTATACTGTATATTGTGTGGCACAGTGTAGAGGTATACTGTATATTGTATGGCACAGTGTAGCGGTATACTGTATATTGTGGGGCACAGTGTAGAGGTATACTGTATGTTGTGTGGCACAGTATAGCGGTATACTGTATATTGTGTGGCACAGTGTAGAGGTATACTGTATATTGTGTGGCACAGTGTAGAGGTATACTGTATATTGTATGGCACAGTGTAGCGGTATACTGTATATTGTGGGGTACAGTGTAGAGGTATACTGTATGTTGTGTGGCACAGTATAGCGGTATACTGTATATTGTGTGGCACAGTGTAGAGGTATACTGTATATTGTGTGGCACAGTGTAGAGGTATACTGTATATTGTATGGCACAGTGTAGCGGTATACTGTATATTGTGGGGTACAGTGTAGAGGTATACTGTATATTGTGGGGTACAGTGTAGAGGTATACTGTATATTGTGTGGCACAGTGTAGCGGTATACTGTATATTGTGTGGCACAGTGTAGCGGTATACTGTATATTGTGTGGCACAGTGTAGAGGTATACTGTATATTGTGGGGCACAGTGTAGCGGTATACTGTATATTGTGTGGCACAGTGTAGAGGTATACTGTATATTGTGTGGCACAGTGTAGAGGTATACTGTATATTGTGTGGCACAGTGTAGAGGTATACTGTATATTGTGTGGCACAGTGTAGAGGTATACTGTATATTGTGTGGCACAGTGTAGAGGTATACTGTATATTGTGTGGCACAGTGTAGAGGTATACTGTATATTGTGTGGCACAGTGTAGCGGTATACTGTATATTGTGTGGCACAGTGTAGCGGTATACTGTATATTGTATGGCACAGTGTAGAGGTATACTGTATATTGTGTGGCACAGTGTAGAGGTATACTGTATATTGTGTGGCACAGTGTAGAGGTATACTGTATATTGTGGGGCACAGTGTAGAGGTATACTGTATATTGTGTGGCACAGTGTAGAGGTATACTGTATATTGTGTGGCACAGTGTAGAGGTATACTGTATATTGTGTGGCACAGTGTAGCAGTATACTGTATATTGTGTGGCACAGTGTAGAGGTATACTATACATTGTGTGGCACAGTGTAGAGGTATACTGTATATTGTGGGCACAGTGTAGAGGTATACTGTATATTGTGTGGCACAGTGTAGCGGTATACTGTATATTGTGTGGCACAGTGTAGAGGTATACTGTACATTGTGTGGCACAGTGTAGAGGTATACTGTATATTGTGTGGCACAGTGTAGAGGTATACTGTATATTGTGTGGCACAGTGTAGCGGTATACTGTATATTGTGTGGCACAGTGTAGCGGTATACTGTATATTGTGTGGCACAGTGTAGAGGTATACTGTATATTGTGTGGCACAGTGTAGCGGTATACTGTATATTGTGTGGCACAGTGTAGAGGTATACTGTATATTGTGTGGCACAGTGTAGAGGTATACTGTATATTGTGTGGCACAGTGTAGCGGTATACTGTATATTGTGTGGCACGGTGTAGCGGTATACTGTATATTGTGTGGCACAGTGTAGCGGTATACTGTATATTGTGTGGCACAGTGTAGCGGTATACTGTATATTGTGTGGCACAGTGTAGCGGTATACTGTATATTGTGTGGCACGGTGTAGCGGTATACTGTATATTGTGTGGCACAGTGTAGCGATATACTGTATATTGTGTGGCACAGTGTAGCGGTATACTGTATATTGTGTTGCACAGTGTAGAGGTATACTGTATATTGTGTGGCACAGTGTAGAGGTATACTGTATATTGTGTGGCACAGTGTAGCGGTATACTGTATATTGTGTGGCACAGTGTAGAGGCATACTGTATATTGTGTGGCACAGTGTAGAGGTATACTGTATATTGTGTGGCACAGTGTAGAGGTATACTGTATATTGTGTGGCACAGTGTAGCGGTATACTGTATATTGTGTGGCACAGTGTAGCGGTATACTGTATATTGTGTGGCACAGTGTAGAGGTATACTGTATATTGTGTGGCACAGTGTAGAGGTATACTGTATATTGTGGGGCACAGTGTAGAGGTATACTGTATATTGTGGGGCACAGTGTAGCGGTATACTGTATATTGTGTGGCACAGTGTAGCGGTATACTGTATATTGTGGGGCACAGTGTAGAGGTATACTGTATATTGTGTGGCACAGTGTAGCGGTATACTGTATATTGTGTGGCACAGTGTAGAGGTATACTGTATGGCACAGTGTAGAGGTATACTGTATATTGTGTGGCACAGTGTAGAGGTATACTGTATATTGTGTGGCACAGTGTAGCAGTATACTGTATATTGTGTGGCACAGTGTAGAGGTATACTGTACATTGTGTGGCACAGTGTAGAGGTATACTGTATATTGTGTGGCACAGTGTAGAGGTATACTGTACATTGTGGGGCACAGTGTAGCGGTATACTGTATATTGTGTGGCACAGTGTAGCGGTATATGTGTATAACAAACATATTTCACATGAACACTTACAGTTACTTGGCTTGGCCCTTGGGGATCTCGGACACCACTTCCACACTTTGGCCGGGGGCTCGGCGGAGCTGATGTTGTGCTTTATCCTAATGAGAAAGATTTCATAATTAGGATTTGGAGAAGGGGCAGAGGGATAGCAGAGCAGGGAGAGGCTGGTGCTGCTACTAGGGGGTCATACCATGAAGGAGTAATAAAGCCCACCATAATGCCCCCCCAGTAGAAATAATTCTCCTTATAATGTGACAGTGCAGAAAATACCCCCTTGTAATGCCCCCAGTTGAGCTAATGTCCCCATAGTGCCCCCATAATGTGCCAGTATAAAATACCCCAGTAAATGCCCCCAGTAAATGCCCCCATAGTGCTCCCTCCTAGTGCCACCCATAATGTACCAGTATAAAATGCCCCATATATCGTGCCCCAGTAGAGGCCCTCAGTGTCCCCCATAATCTGCAAGTATAAAATACCCCTTCTTAGTGCCCCCCGTAGATGACCCCATAGTACTCCTCTCCCCCCCTTCCCCATAGTACCCACCATATTGTGTCCCAGTATAAAATGTTACTGTACAGAGCCCCCCATATAAAATACCCCTTCTTTGTGGCCTTAGTAGATGTGCCATTAACAAGAGCCCCCCATCATGTGCCAGTAACAAGAGCCCTCCCATCATGTGTCAGTAATAAGAGCCCCCCTCCATGAACCAGTAACAAGAGCCCCCCATCATGTGCCAGTAATAAGAGCCCCCCCATCATGTGCCAGTAATATGAGCCCCCCATCATGTGCCAGTAATAAGAGCCCCCATCATGTGCCAGTAACAAGAGCCCCCCATCATGTGCCAGTAATAAGAGCCCCCCATCATGTGTCAGTAATAAGAGCCCCCCATCATGTGCAAGTAATTCCGTAATAAGAGCCCCCATTATGTGCCAGTAACAAGAGCCCCCCATCATGTGCCAGTAATAAGAGCCCCCCATCATGTGCCAGTAATCCAGTAATAAGAGCCCTCCCATCATGTGCCAGTAATAAGAGCCCCCCCATCATGTGCCAGTAATAAGAGCCCCCCATCATGTGACAGTAATAAGAGCCCCCCCAATCATGTGCCAGTAATAAGAGCCCCCCCATCATGTGCCAGTAATAAGAGCCCCCCATCATGTGCCAGTAATAAGAGCCCCCCCATCATATGCCAGTAATAAGAGCCCCCCATCATGTGCCAGTAACAAGAGCCCCCCTAATGTGCCAGTAATAAGAGCCCCCCCATCATGTGCCAGTAATAACAGCCCCCCCATCATGTGCCAGTAACAAGAGCCCCCCCATCATGTGGCAGTAACAAGAGCCCCCCATCATGTGCCAGTAACAAGAGCCCCCCCATCATGTGGCAGTAAAAGTATTGTACATATAAAAAAAAAAATACACTTATATTTACCTCCATGTCAGTGATGCGATGCAGGCCTCTTCCGGCCTGTGTCCCGCGCTGTGTGGCTCAGGCAGCGCGATTACGTCATTGCACCGCCTGCACCGGCCTCTGATAGGATGCCGACCTAGTGCCGGCAGCCTATCAGAGGAACAGGGAAGGGACACGCCTCTCCCCTGCTCCTCCACACAGCCATCTGTATCTCTGTCCTGAGGATGGCGATACAGATGAATATGGAGATGAGCGCTTCCACAATGGAAGCGCTCATCTCCCTGTGCCCTGCCGCTGCCGCCACCTACTTGTAAGCAGGGCCACGCCGCCAGCTCGGGGGGGGGATTGCCTCATTCCCCCCCCCCCCCTGATCCGCCAGTGGTCTCAGCCCTCCAACTCGGCACAAGCCTCAGATCCCAACACAGAGATCCCCTCTGCTGATCCCAGCTGTCTTTTAAAGGCAACTAGGTGTTGCTAAAACCCCAGACCGGCACCTGAGATCCAGTCCGGTGTTTGACCCCACCTGGCCGCCAATCAGTCCAGCAGCACAGGCTGGGAGGAAAATACCTGTTTTCCCAGACAATACCCTTCACTGTGTCACAATATATATATATATATATATATATATATATATATATACAGTGTACTGTCCTCTGTAGAATATATATATGCAGTATGCTGTCCTCTTCCCTGTTAATTACTTTACACAGTTTAGTGTCATCTGCAAAAATTGATATTTTACTATGCAAGCCTTCTACAAGATCATTAATAAATATATTGAAGAGAATAGGGCCCAATACTGACCCCTGAGGTACTCCACTAGTGACAGTGACCCAATCTGAGTATGTACCATTAATAACCACCCTCTGTTTTCTATCACTCAGCCAGTTACTTACCCACATACAGACGTTTTCTCCCAGTCCGAGCATTCTCATTTTATATACTAGCCTTTTATGTGGTACAGTGTCAAATGCTTTGGAGAAGTCCAGATACACGACATCTATTGATTCGCAGCTGTCAAGTCTAGAACTTACCTCCTCATAGAAACTGATTAAATTAGTTTGGCATGACCGATCCCTCACGAAGCCATGCTGATATGGCGTTATTTGCTTATTTTCATTGAGGTTCTCCAAGATAGCATCTCTCAGAAAACCTTCACACAGTTTACCCACAACAGATGTTAAACTTACCGGCCTATAGTTTCCGGGCTCTGTTTTTGGACCTTTTTTGAATATTGGCACCATATTTGCTATGCGCCAATCCTGTCGAACACTCCCTGTCAGTATAGAGTCCTTAAATATCAGAAATAAGGGTCTGGCTATGACATTACTTAATTCATTACTTAATCAAACAATAAAAGGCTCAAAACGCGTGGTGATGGAATTTAACTTATTTTTATCATATAATGTGTATGGTGCCTCCTGAGTCTCTCCCGATGGCAGATGTATGGCTGGCTTTAGTGACTTGTGGGGGTTGGGTCTGCATTCTACAACGTTGGTCCTGGTACCAGCCAGTGGACCAGTAGCTTCATCTAAAGGTACGAGCCGATTATCGTGTAAATTATCATTAAATTGAGCGGAACTGCACGATTATCGAGCAGTCTAAAAGCAATGAACGACAGGGCGATAACCAACAATCAATAGATTTCTGGTTGGGTCGATAGTTTCTGTGGGCACAAAAATCATCGTTGGACGTTAACGATTTTAGACGTGTAAGCAGGAATCGTTCACTGCACGCCGCTCAAATTTCGCTTTGTGTAAATGCAATAGTCTGCTATACAGACGATGAAATATGCGATCGAAATTACGATTTTGTGAACGTTAATTGGCGCATCTACAGGGTCACTACACCAAGAAACGACTCGTTCATCACTCAGTCGTACAGATGAGTATCACCTCGTGTAAAGATACCTTAAGAAATGGACAGTATCTTCAGCTCAAATCAGAGATGAAGCAGCCAGTGATAATTGTCCTCAGAGGTTCTTGTAATTACCGTGGATCCTCATTTACTCATCCTTATCTGCCCTCGAAAATGTTCTTACGTAACCCATAGGGTCGGTGGAGGAGTCTCAGAAGATTACAATCACTTCAGTAAGTATCAGCTAGAAGCGAAGACCGAGCTGCTCACAGAGGGGCAGATGTGTCTCCTGATACATGGAAGAAACTTTGTGGCGAATGATGATAATTTAATAGGACAGAACTCAGAATTCAGATGTAGTCCTCATGTGAAATGTTTCCTGCAAAGTCATGAATATTATAATGTAAAAATTCAAAGAAGAACTTCGAAAGGGGCAGAGAGCGGTCAGAGGTACCAGCATGGGGTCCGAACGGTTTTGATCTCAGCAGATGTTGGTGGGGACTTGATGCGTGGCCGCCCTCCACCGATCAAAGTTGCATTTATTCTTCTTATGGTTAGACCCTTGGCCTTTTCTTAGTAAAGTTGTCTAGAAACGATATGTTTTCTTCTCTGGATGACCACCATTCCGTTTGTTATATCCATGATATACAGTCGAATCTAGGATCCCCCTCCCCAATTAGACAAGAATTTAGAGCATTCCTGTGCCGCTGCTAAGGAGGTCATAAACTAAATAGCCAAAGTTCCTCGAGCAATGGTGAATGTACCACCAATTGAGGGGTTGGGCAAATAGGTGGTTGGGGGGAAGGGGGGTTATGAATTAAAGAAATTGAATAGTTAGCCATCGAACAGCTATCATGCTGAACTTCAGGGACCCGGAATCGTATGGTGCATTTTGGTGGTAGGGCACTTTGGGCCCCAAAAGAGCTTGTTCAGTCCCCACTATGGCATTCACGAATCTTGGAATGTTACAACACCCTGTGGATTCTATGATGGCAGACTGGTTGTTGTTCAACTCTGAAGGCATCCATACACATTAGACTATTGTTGTCTTTTCTGGTGATTGGCAGTTGAATGAGGAACAGATGATGTGGGTGGAGAGAAGGATCAGGTACTTTGAATTTCAATACCCCATCCTTCTGTGCTCCTGGGAGATAAACTGCTGCCAGTGAAGTCTGGATGGTACAGAGGAGTTTAGAGGGTTATGGAGGGGACAGTGGGGTCTGAAGGGGACAAAGGTGTCTGAAGGGGACAGAGGAGTGTGGAATGGACAGAGGTGTCTGGAGGGGAGTGAGGTGTCTCGAGGGACAGAGGGATCTGGAAGGGACAGAGGGATCTGGAAGGGACAGAAGTGTCTGGAGGGACAGAGGTGTCTGAAGGGGACAGAGGTGTCTGGAGGGAGAGAGGGGTCTGAAGGGGACAAAGGTGTCTGAAGGGAACAGAGAAATTTGGAGGGGACAGAGGAGCCTGGAAGGGACAAAGAAGTCTGGAGGGAACAGAGGAGCCTGGAAGGGACAAAGAAGTCTGGAGGGAACAGAGGAGCCTGGAAGGGACAGAGGGGTCTGGAGTGGACAGAGGGGTCTGAAAGGGACAGAGGGGTCTGAAGGGGACAAAGGTGTCTGGAGGGGACAGAGGAATGTGGAATGGACAGAGGTGCGTGGAGGGGACAGAGGGGTCTGGAGGGACAGAGGGATCTGGAAGGGACAGAGGGATCTGGAAGGGAAAGCGGGATCTGGAAGAGGACAAAGGTGTCTGAAGGGAACAGAAAAATCTGGAGGGAACAGAGGAGCCTGGAAGGGACAAAGAAGTCTGGAGGGAACAGAGGAGCCTGGAAGGGACAAAGGGGTCTGAAGGGGACAGAGGAGTCTGAAAGGGTTTAGAGGGAACAGAGGCAGAGGGGTCTGGAGGAGAAGGAGAGGTCTGGAGCAGACAGAGGTATCTGGAGGGGTAAGAGAGATCTGGAGTTGACAGAAGAGTCTGGAGGGAACACAGGAGTATACATATATACCTGTGTAAGTCCATGCGATATAACTTGCTGGGGCAGATAAGAGGCTGTGTATTTAGGATTTAAGTACTCTCTTTGTAATGTCACAGATACTTCAATGTCCAGGTAGGAAGAATTATTTTTCTCACAAGTGAGGCACAACATTCTTTGCGGTTATTGTCACATCGTCTACTTGTTCTTCTCCCACTTGGCCGGCAGAGTCACTTGAACAGCAGAACTCTTTTACAGTCTCTGTTGAGGCTGTTGCTCCAAAGATGGCTGACGGCTATTGCCTGAACCATCCTTCCTGGTATGGGTCTAAGAGAGAATATCCCCTACCACAGCATACCCCGACAGATGTCACTTGTGGGGTTGCACCGACCTCTATATGTGATGCCCAGGGCTTCACTTTGAGCAACCCCAGCTGTGAGTGCAAAGCTTGCACGCCAATCATACCTGTGACTTTTACACACTGCGGTCCCTTTGGCATAGATCAATTGCACAGTCTTGTTTGGGTCAAGGTCTCTTTAAGAGTACCACAATGAGGATTTCTATCTCCAGGACCTGAAGAGTGATTTCTCCTCCTGCAGTGTGCTGTCTTATATGTATGGGCCCTCGGGTTCTCTATGTGGTCTCAGCCACACCCGGACTCACTTCCTGCATTCAGCTCCTATCTACCTTTAGCATACACATGCACCGAATTACATACAACCTAGTAATATACAGTGCAACTCATAGCATTCTGCTTGAGAAGAGGGTGAGTAAGGGACACTTACAGTTCACCCCCTTTATTACCAAGCACCTCAAGGCACTGATTATCTCTATGAGATTGTGCAGATTAAAATTCAACTTGTGCTCCCAAAACCTAGGTCAAGTATGGATAACCGTTTTCCGACCACGGCCTTTCCCAATGACCGTTTGCTGTAAACTGTCTTAAAGTGATCCTTCTAAGACTTCCTTATTACAGTAGAACTCTCCACCGTCAGCTCGAGGACCCCCCACAATCTCCAGACAGTGTTAGCACCGGCTACTGCCATTCATCTTCTGTGTGTCTCCTCTCATATAAACATTGGGATTTCTGTCGTGGATTCAGCTTTCTATGTATGGTGGAGACGACCATTAATCTTGGCTAAGCACACAGGACGCATTCTTAACATTAAAAATGACCCTTCTAATGTGTTTACCTAGAAATTATTAATGTGGTTTCCTGTAAATACACAAATGATAATAATCAGATAATTGCACAGCCGAGCTGATAAGGTGTGAAAAAACGGAAAATAAAGACAAGTGCATGCTATGTATTATAGATGGCATTAATGAATCATTAAGCTGCCTGCTTGAATCTTTGCATAACTCCCATAGAATGCCATGGAGAATGCTGCACAAGTGTGGTCACCTCTTCTATACAACTCTGTGGATAGTTGCAAAAACCTAAAACAATGGGGGTCGTTTATAAAGAAATATACGCAATTATCTGCGCCTTTTCCCCGCTCACGCAAGGGAGCTGGAGTAGTTTAAACCATGTCGCACGGCCGGCGCAACCAAGTGCCAAGGTTATGTAAAGGCCTGCTCCTCTGCATAACTTAGGTGCATCCGGCGCCACCGCAGGGGTATGAAGACCAGAGTATAAATCGCCGGTCTTAATAAATGACCCCCCCAATGTATCAACTTGGCTAGAGTGTTGTACAAGTGGGGCCACCTCTCTATTGAACCCTGTGCAAAATAGCAAAAAGTTAGAACAATGTATCTATTTTGCTGGTGTGTTCCTTTAAGTGCAACCCCTCTTTAAGTAAAGGAATTGCCATGATGTACGTCATAGGTAGTGCCCTGAAGCAAAGATACTTTGGAGTATGGATGTTTGTGGACATTTTTTCCTATTGCAACTATTGCACACTGAAGGGTTAACTGGCACTATGATTTATGCTGTAGTGTGCGCTTATACTGCTTTGTATTGTTGAACTGCATTTTATATGTTCATTGTAATATAACCTGTTCATTTGCTCAGACTTTGCACCTCACTGTGGGGAGAGTTAATACACAGCCAGCTAATACTTAGAGACTTTGGGAATTTCGGCCTATACACTGAGAATTTCCACAGTTACTATAAAGGAGTATGCAATGTTCTGGAGGGAAATAAACAGACACACTGACCTTTTGACTGTCTGGTTTAGCACTGTTGTTTACGTCTGAAGATATGTATTCATTCCCATAGACTTGTATTCGCACTCTATACAAGTCTATGGCAGACTGAAATTGCAACAATGTTTCTTTTTAGGCTGTGCTTTACCACTCCACCCCTCCCACTAGAAGCTTCAAGTTTAGCTAGAAACTGTATAAAAAGGGAGCAGTCAGAGCACCTAGTTGTCTGCAGATATGGAAGAGATTTTGCCAGATTGCACGAGTGACCAGGAAAAGATGCTGAGATACTGTGCCACAGACCATGGGTCACTAGCCATTTAACCAGGAGGCCAGTTGGATGACTCAGCCACAGACCCAGGGCCACCAGCCCTTGGGTCAGGCTACCAGCCTTCTGAGAGAGAGAGGGATAGCTAGTTCAGGTGTTTCTTCAGCACCTTCTTCTGCTAAGGAAGAGACTGGAGAAGCCAGCTCGGTGCACTGCCTGTATTGTTTTGCACTTCAGTTCCTCCAGTAAAGAAGCACACTGGTTTACTGCAGACCCTGACTTTCTAGAGTTATTTCCCATTGGGGTGCACCACGCCTTACCATCCCCTCCCGAGGGCAGCAACAGGTGGTGACACCCCAACAGTGTCCGTGGGACCCAGGGCAGCATAGTGGCCACTTCAAACCCAGCTACTGCAAATATTATTAAAAGGGAATGCTATAACAATACAACGCTGTAAGGACCCTGAAGCGAGGAAGATGCGTAATGGTCAGATATCTCGGTCAGTGAGTCACCATAGATTGCACCTTACTTGAACCATATCCATAAAGAAACAGCTGCTACCTAAGATATAGAAAACCCACTGAGCGAGCATGGACAGGAGAGAGGCTCAGTCTCACACATGTGCAGAGGCCCCGAGGCACAGGTTGTCAAGACTTAAAACATTTCTTAGGTTAGAAGAAAGGGAGGAGAGCATTAAAGACTTTGTAGATAATAGCAGGAAATGCCAGCGGTGGGATCCATACAGGAGAAGAAAGGAACATCAATGGAAGCCTCTATCCAGCAAGATAGAAAGCAGAGAGAGAGATTTACACAGAAAGATGAGAGTACACAGTGATAGAGAGAGCTGGCATTAAAGAGAGCTGAGATTTACACAATGATAGAGAGAGCTGAGATTTACACAGTGATAGAGAGAGGTTAGATTTACACAGTGATAGAGAGAGCTGAGATGTACACAGTGATAGAGAGAGATTAGATTTACACAGTGATAGAGAGAGGTTAGATTTACACAGTGATAGAGAGAGCTGAGATGTACACAGTGATAGAGAGCTGAGATTTACACGATAGAGAGCTGATAGTTACACAATGATAGAGGGCTGAAATTTACACAGGAATAGAAAGAGTGCTGAGATTTATACAAAGAGAGAGCTGAGATTCACACAATGATAGAGGGCTGAGATTTACACAGTGATAGAGAGCGCCGATATTGACACAATGATAATGAGATGAGATTTACACAATCATAGAGAGAGCTCAGATTTACATTTGCACAATAGAGAGCTGAGGTTCATACAGTGATAGAGAGCTGATAGTTACACAATATTAGAGAGAGCTGAGTTTACACAGTTATAGAGAGCTGAGATTCATACAAGGATAGTGCTGAGATTTGCACAATGAGAGAGAGAGCTCAGATTTACACAATATTAGAGAGAGCTGAAATTTACACAGTGATAAAGAGCTGAGATTCATACAATGATAGAGAGCTAGGATTTATACAATGACAAAGAGAGCCGAGATTTACAAAATGATAGAGAGAGCTTAGATTTAGACAATTATAGAGAGCTGACATTTACACAATGAGAGAGAGCTGTGATATACACAATGAGAGAGAGCTGAGATTTACACAATGAGAGAGAGCTGTGATATACACAATGAGAGAGAGCTGCGATATACACAATGATAGAGAGCTGTGATATACACAATGATAGAGAGCTGCGATATACACAATGAGAGAGAGCTGCGATATACACAATGAGAGAGAGCTGTGATATACACAATGAGAGAGAGAGCTGTGATATACACAATGAGAGAGAGCTGTGATATACACAATGAGAGAGAGCTGACATTTACACAATGATAGAGAGCTGTGATATACACAATGAGAGAGAGCTGTGATATACACAATGATAGAGAGCTGTGATATACACAATGAGAGAGAGAGCTGCGGTATACACAATGAGAGAGAGCTGTGATATACACAATGAGAGAGAGCTGACATTTACACAATGATAGAGAGCTGTGATATACACAATGATAGAGAGCTGCGATATACACAATGAGAGAGAGCTGCGATATACACAATGAGAGAGAGCTGTGATATACACAATGAGAGAGAGCTGTGATATACACAATGAGAGAGAGCTGTGATATACACAATGAGAGAGAGCTGACATTTACACAATGATAGAGAGCTGCGATATACACAATGATAGAGAGCTGCGATATACACAATGATAGAGAGCTGTGATATACACAATGAGAGAGAGCTGCGATATACACAATGAGAGAGAGAGCTGCGATATACACAATGAGAGAGAGCTGTGATATACACAATGATAGAGAGCAGCGATATACACAATGAGAGAGAGAGCTGCGATATACACAATGAGAGAGAGCTGTGATATACACAATGAGAGAGAGCTGTGATATACACAATGAGAGAGAGCTGCGATATACACAATGAGAGAGAGCTGTGATATACACAATGAGAGAGAGCTGTGATATACACAATGAGAGAGAGCTGCGATATACACAATGAGAGAGAGAGCTGTGATATACACAATGAGAGAGCTGTGATATACACAATGAGAGAGAGCTGTGATATACACAATGAGAGAGAGCTGTGATATACACAATGAGAGAGAGCTGTGATATACACAATGAGAGAGAGCTGTGATATACACAATGAGAGAGAGCTGTGATATACACAATGAGAGAGAGCTGTGATATACACAATGAGAGAGAGCTGCGATATACACAATGAGAGAGAGCTGCTGATATACACAATGAGAGAGCTGTGATATACACAATGAGAGAGCTGTGATATACACAATGAGAGAGAGCTGTGATATACACAATGAGAGAGAGCTGTGATATACACAATGAGAGAGAGCTGTGATATACACAATGAGAGAGAGCTGTGATATACACAATGAGAGAGAGCTGTGATATACACAATGATAGAGAGCTGCGATATACACAATGATAGAGAGCAGCGATATACACAATGAGAGAGAGAGCTGCGATATACACAATTAGAGAGAGCTGTGATATACACAATGAGAGAGAGCTGTGATATACACAATGAGAGAGAGCTGCGATATACACAATGAGAGAGAGCTGTGATATACACAATGAGAGAGAGCTGTGATATACACAATGAGAGAGAGCTGCGATATACACATTGAGAGAGAGCTGTGATATACACAATGAGAGAGAGCTGTGATATACACAATGAGAGAGAGCTGTGATATACACAATGAGAGAGAGCTGTGATATACACAATGAGAGAGAGCTGCGATATACACATTGAGAGAGAGCTGTGATATACACAATGAGAGAGAGCTGTGATATACACAATGAGAGAGAGCTGTGATATACACAATGAGAGAGAGCTGTGATATACACAATGAGAGAGAGCAGCGATATACACAATGAGAGAGAGAGCTGCGATATAGACAATTAGAGAGAGCTGTGATATACACAATGAGAGAGAGCTGTGATATACACAATGAGAGAGAGCTGCGATATACACAATGAGAGAGAGCTGTGATATACACAATGAGAGAGAGCTGTGATATACACAATGAGAGAGAGCTGCGATATACACATTGAGAGAGAGCTGTGATATACACAATGAGAGAGAGCTGTGATATACACAATGAGAGAGAGCTGTGATATACACAATGAGAGAGAGCTGTGATATACACAATGAGAGAGAGCTGCGATATACACATTGAGAGAGAGCTGTGATATACACAATGAGAGAGAGCTGTGATATACACAATGAGAGAGAGCTGTGATATACACAATGAGAGAGAGCTGTGATATACACAATGAGAGAGAGCTGTGATATACACAATGAGAGAGCTGTGATATACACAATGAGAGAGAGCTGTGATATACACAATGAGAGAGAGCTGCGATATACACATTGAGAGAGAGCTGTGATATACACAATGAGAGAGAGCTGTGATATACACAATGAGAGAGAGCTGCGATATACACAATGAGAGAGAGCTGCGATATACACAATGATAGAGAGCTGCGATATACACAATGAGAGAGAGCTGCGATATACACAATGAGAGAGAGCTGCGATATACACAATGAGAGAGAGCTGTGATATACACAATGAGAGAGAGCTGCGATATACACAATGAGAGAGAGCTGCGATATACACAATGAGAGAGAGCTGTGATATACACAATGAGAGAGAGCTGTGATATACACAATGAGAGAGAGCTGTGATATACACAATGAGAGAGAGCTGTGATATACACAATGAGAGAGAGCTGTGATATACACAATGAGAGAGAGCTGCGATATACACAATGAGAGAGAGCTGCGATATACACAATGAGAGAGAGCTGCGATATACACAATGAGAGAGAGCTGCGATATACACAATGAGAGAGAGCTGCGATATACACAATGAGAGAGAGCTGTGATATACACAATAATAGAGAGCTTTGATATACACAATGAGAGAGAACTGTGATATACACAATGATAGAGAGCTGTGATATACACAATGAGAGAGAGAGCTGTGATATACACAATGATAGAGAGCTGCGATATACACAATGAGAGAGAGCTGTGATATACACAATAATAGAGAGCTTTGATATACACAATGAGAGAGAGCTGTGATATACACAATGAGAGAGAGCTGCGATATACACAATGAGAGAGAGCTGTGATATACACAATGAGAGAGAGCTGTGATATACACAATTATAGAGAGCTTTGATATACACAATGAGAGAGAGCTGCGATATACACAATGAGAGAGAGCTGCGATATACACAATGAGAGAGAGCTGCGATATACACAATGAGAGAGAGCTGTGATATACACAATGAGAGAGAGCTGTGATATACACAATGAGAGAGAGCTGCGATATACACAATGAGAGAGAGCTGCGATATACACAATGAGAGAGAGCTGCGATATACACAATGATAGAGAGCTGTGATATACACAATGAGAGAGAGCTGAGATATACACAATGAGAGAGAGCTGCGATATACACAATGAGAGAGAGCTGCGATATACACAATGAGAGAGAGCTGCGATATACACAATGAGAGAGAGCTGCGATATACACAATGAGAGAGAGCTGTGATATACACAATGAGAGAGAGCTGCGATATACACAATGAGAGAGCTGTGATATACACAATGAGAGAGCTGTGATATACACAATGAGAGAGAGCTGTGATATACACAATGATAGAGAGAGCTGCGATATACACAATGAGAGAGAGTTGCGATATACACAATGAGAGAGAGCTGTGATATACACAATGAGAGAGAGCTGCGATATACACAATGAGAGAGAGCTGTGATATACACAATGAGAGAGAGCTGCGATATACACAATGAGAGAGAGCTGTGATATACACAATGAGAGAGAGCTGCGATATACACAATGATAGAGAGCTGTGATATACACAATGAGAGAGCTGTGATATACACAATGAGAGAGCTGTGATATACACAATGAGAGAGAGCTGTGATATACACAATGAGAGAGAGCTGTGATATACACAATGAGAGAGAGCTGTGATATACACAATGAGAGAGCTGTGATATACACAATGAGAGAGCTGCGATATACACAATGAGAGAGAGCTGTGATATACACAATGAGAGAGAGCTGTGATATACACAATGATAGAGAGCTGTGATATACACAATGAGAGAGAGCTGTGATATACACAATGAGAGAGCTGTGATATACACAATGAGAGAGAGCTGTGATATACACAATGAGAGAGAGCTGTGATATACACAATGAGAGAGAGCTGTGATATACACAATGATAGAGAGCTGCGATATACACAATGAGAGAGCTGTGATATACACAATGAGAGAGAGCTGTGATATACACAATGAGAGAGAGCTGTGATATACACAATGAGAGAGAGCTGTGATATACACAATGAGAGAGCTGTGATATACACAATGAGAGAGAGCTGTGATATACACAATGATAGAGAGCTGCGATATACACAATGAGAGAGAGCTGTGATATACACAATGATAGAGAGCTGCGATATACACAATGAGAGAGCTGTGATATACACAATGAGAGAGCTGTGATATACACAATGAGAGAGAGCTGTGATATACACAATGAGAGAGCTGTGATATACACAATGAGAGAGCTGTGATATACACAATGAGAGAGAGCTGTGATATACACAATGATAGAGAGCTGCGATATACACAATGAGAGAGAGAGCTGCGATATACACAATGAGAGAGAGCTGCGATATACACAATGAGAGAGAGCTGTGATATACACAATGAGAGAGAGCTGCGATATACACAATGAGAGAGAGCTGTGATATACACAATGAGAGAGAGCTGCGATATACACAATGAGAGAGAGCTGTGATATACACAATAATAGAGAGCTTTGATATACACAATGAGAGAGAGCTGTGATATACACAATGAGAGAGAGCTGCGATATACACAATGAGAGAGAGCTGTGATATACACAATGAGAGAGAGCTGTGATATACACAATAATAGAGAGCTTAGATATACACAATGAGAGAGAGCTGCGATATACACAATGAGAGAGAGCTGCGATATACACAATGAGAGAGAGCTGCGATATACACAATGAGAGAGAGCTGTGATATACACAATGAGAGAGAGCTGTGATATACACAATGAGAGAGAGCTGCGATATACACAATGAGAGAGAGCTGCGATATACACAATGAGAGAGAGCTGCGATATACACAATGATAGAGAGCTGTGATATACACAATGAGAGAGAGCTGAGATATACACAATGAGAGAGAGCTGCGATATACACAATGAGAGAGAGCTGCGATATACACAATGAGAGAGAGCTGCGATATACACAATGAGAGAGAGCTGCGATATACACAATGAGAGAGAGCTGTGATATACACAATGAGAGAGAGCTGCGATATACACAATGAGAGAGCTGTGATATACACAATGAGAGAGCTGTGATATACACAATGAGAGAGAGCTGTGATATACACAATGATAGAGAGAGCTGCGATATACACAATGAGAGAGAGCTGCGATATACACAATGAGAGAGAGCTGTGATATACACAATGAGAGAGAGCTGCGATATACACAATGAGAGAGAGCTGTGATATACACAATGAGAGAGAGCTGCGATATACACAATGAGAGAGAGCTGTGATATACACAATGAGAGAGAGCTGCGATATACACAATGATAGAGAGCTGTGATATACACAATGAGAGAGCTGTGATATACACAATGAGAGAGCTGTGATATACACAATGAGAGAGCTGTGATATACACAATGAGAGAGAGCTGTGATATACACAATGAGAGAGAGCTGTGATATACACAATGAGAGAGCTGTGATATACACAATGAGAGAGCTGCGATATACACAATGAGAGAGAGCTGTGATATACACAATGAGAGAGAGCTGTGATATACACAATGATAGAGAGCTGTGATATACACAATGAGAGAGAGCTGTGATATACACAATGAGAGAGCTGTGATATACACAATGAGAGAGAGCTGTGATATACACAATGAGAGAGAGCTGTGATATACACAATGAGAGAGAGCTGTGATATACACAATGATAGAGAGCTGCGATATACACAATGAGAGAGCTGTGATATACACAATGAGAGAGAGCTGTGATATACACAATGAGAGAGAGCTGTGATATACACAATGAGAGAGAGCTGTGATATACACAATGAGAGAGCTGTGATATACACAATGAGAGAGAGCTGTGATATACACAATGATAGAGAGCTGCGATATACACAATGAGAGAGAGCTGTGATATACACAATGATAGAGAGCTGCGATATACACAATGAGAGAGCTGTGATATACACAATGAGAGAGCTGTGATATACACAATGAGAGAGAGCTGTGATATACACAATGAGAGAGCTGTGATATACACAATGAGAGAGCTGTGATATACACAATGAGAGAGAGCTGTGATATACACAATGATAGAGAGCTGCGATATACACAATGAGAGAGAGAGCTGCGATATACACAATGAGAGAGAGCTGCGATATACACAATGAGAGAGAGCTGTGATATACACAATGAGAGAGAGCTGCGATATACACAATGAGAGAGAGCTGCGATATACACAATGATAGAGAGCTGTGATATACACACTGAGAGAGCTGTGATATACACAATGAGAGAGCTGTGATATACACAATGAGAGAGCTGTGATATACACAATGAGAGAGAGCTGTGATATACACAATGAGAGAGAGCTGTGATATACACAATGATAGAGAGCTGTGATATACACAATGAGAGAGCTGTGATATACACAATGAGAGAGAGCTGCGATATACACAATGAGAGAGAGCTGCGATATACACAATGATAGAGAGCTGTGATATACACAATGATAGAGAGCTGTGATATACACAATGAGAGAGCTGTGATATACACAATGAGAGAGCTGCGATATACACAATGAGAGAGAGCTGTGATATACACAATGAGAGAGAGCTGTGATATACACAATGATAGAGAGCTGTGATATACACAATGAGAGAGAGCTGTGATATACACAATGAGAGAGCTGTGATATACACAATGAGAGAGAGCTGTGATATACACAATGAGAGAGCTGTGATATACACAATGATAGAGAGCTGTGATATACACAATGAGAGAGAGCTGTGATATACACAATGAGAGAGAGCTGTGATATACACAATGATAGAGAGCTGCGATATACACAATGAGAGAGCTGTGATATACACAATGAGAGAGAGCTGTGATATACACAATGATAGAGAGCTGCGATATACACAATGATAGAGAGCTGTGATATACACAATGAGAGAGCTGTGATATACACAATGAGAGAGAGCTGTGATATACACAATGAGAGAGCTGTGATATACACAATGAGAGAGAGCTGCGATATACACAATGAGAGAGAGCTGTGATATACACAATGAGAGAGCTGCGATATACACAATGATAGAGCTGTGATATACACAATGAGAGAGAGCTGTGATATACACAATGATAGAGAGCTGCGATATACACAATGAGAGAGAGCTGTGATATACACAATGATAGAGAGCTGCGATATACACAATGAGAGAGCTGTGATATACACAATGAGAGAGCTGTGATATACACAATGAGAGAGAGCTGTGATATACACAATGAGAGAGAGCTGTGATATACACAATGATAGAGAGCTGTGATATACACAATGAGAGAGAGCTGTGATATACACAATGAGAGAGCTGTGATATACACAATGATAGAGAGCTGTGATATACACAATGAGAGAGCTGTGATTTACACAATGAGAGAGAGCTGTGATATACACAATGAGAGAGCTGTGATATACACAATGAGAGAGCTGTGATGTACACAATGAATAGTCTGCATGCTGCACCATTTTGCTGCCATAGCTGACGGAAGGTTAGAGACAAATGTGAACACAGCCTTATTTCCCCATCATGGAGCTGTCACCTTCCCCGATCAGCAGGTTAGTCATTCAGACATATGGGAGATCTGTAGCTATAGGGGGTGCAATGGTTGTGTTCCCACTCAATACCTGGTGCCTGAGGGGGCCCCAAAGGCCCTTCCACCACATAAGACACCAGTATTATAAATGGCAGGGGTCCGTTACAGAACATCATGGCTCACTGACGTCTGATATCTGCCTTCAGTCGGCAACCGCCTTCTCATTAGGAGTCAAAAGTCTAAAATCTGTAGTAAATGACCATTTTTCATGTTAAATAATTTTTGGGGAATTTAGACAGATTTTTTTTTTTTAAGCCCAAAAATTTCAGAGTTGTCTATGACCCGACTTCATGATGTTCGCCGCATTCAAGGGAATAAACGCGACCAGATCAGTGATGGTGAATGAAGCCAGCATTGTGGGAGATGCAGTTGGCCATTTTCCTCATGGCGGCAGGTGCGGCTTTTGCTATAAATGGCCAAATTATATGAGAAAAGAAACAACTGGGAAAACAGGACAGAGAGGAACGCTGGCATCCCAGACACCGGTAGTTGATTTCCTATCAGATGCCGGGCAGCATGTGATTATTGATAGCTGTGCTTCTGAAAGGATGCCAGCTGGCCGCCGAGCTGCGGGACACTGGGCTCATTCACAGGGGATGCCTTCCTCACAAGCGCTCCGCATGAGATGCTGGCAGAATGGGGAAATCATCAAGTAGGAGACATCTAAGGGTTAATTACTGACCATTACTGACATATCTGCTAGTTAATGATATATACCTGGATCATCAGATAACAGTCATATCATACAGGAGGCGACATACACTGCCATGGAAGCTGCTAATGAAAAGGAGCATCTGTGGGTTGGCAGGCTATAACAGTGGGCATATGTATGGCTGGCGCAATATATAACAGATGGCATATATAGCTGGTGTAGGATATAATAGATGGCATATATAGCTGGTGTAGGATATTACAGGGGGGAAATATGGCTGGTGTATGATATATTGGGGCACATATATAGCTGGTGCAGGATATAACAGAGGACATATATGGCTGATGTATGATATAACAGATCGTATATACAGTGCCTTGCAAAAGTATTCACCCCCCTTGACTTTTTTTGTATTTTGTTACATTACAGCCTTAAATTCAATGTTTTGTTAATCTGAATTGTATGTGATGGATCAGAACACAATAGTCTCAGTTGGTGAAGTGAAATAAGAAAAATATATAAATAAAACTATTGTTTAGAAATAGAAAACAGAAAATTGCCATGTGCGTAAGTATTCACCCCCTTTGTTAGGAAGCCCATAAAAAGCTCTGGTGCAACCAATCACCTTCAGAATTAGTGAAATGATGTCCACCTGTGTGCAATCTAAGTGTCACATCATCTGTCATTACATATACACACCTGAAAGGCCCCAGAGGCTGCAGCACCTAAGCAAGAGGCATCACTAACCAAACACTGCCATGAAGACCAGGGAACTCTCCAAACAAGTAGGGACAATGTTGTTGAGAAGTACAAGTCAGGGTTAGGCTATAAAAAAGTATCCAAATCCTTGATGATCCCCAGGAGCACCAACCAAATGGAAAGAACAAGGCATAACAGCAAACCTGCCAAGAGACGGTCGTCCACCAAAACTCACGGACTGGGCAAGGAGGGCATTAATAATAGAGGCAGCACAGAGATCTAAGGTAACCCTGGAGGAGCTGCAGAGTTCCACAGCAGAGACTGGAGGATCTGTACATAGGACGACAATAAGCCGTACGCTCCATAGAGTTGGGCTTTATGGCAGAGTGGCCAGAAGAAAGCCATTACTTTCAGCTAAAAACAATAAGGCACGTTGTGAGTTTGCAAAAAGGCATGTGGGGGACTCCCAAAATGTATGGAGGAAGGTGCTCTGGTCTGATGAGACTAAAATGTAACTTTTTGGCCATCAAATAAAACGCTATGTCTGGCGCAAACCCAACACATCACATCACCCAAAAAACACCATCCCCACAGTGAGACATGGTGGTGGCAGCATCATACTGGGGGGATGGGACTGGGAAACTGGTCAGAGTGGAGGGAAAGATGGTGCTAAATACAGGGATATTTTTGAGCAGAACCTGCACCACTCTGTGCGTGATCTGAGGCTCGGACGGAGGTTCACCTTCCAGCAGGACAATGATCCCAAACACACGGCTAAAGCAACACTTGAGGCGTTTAAGGGGAAACATGTAAATGTGTTGGAATGGCCTAGTCAAAGCCCAGATCTCAATCCAATAGAAAATCTGTGGTCAGACTTAAAGATTGCTGCTCACAAGCGCAAACATCCAACGTGAAGGAGCTGGAGCAGTTTTTCAAGGAGGAACGGGCAAAAATCCCAGTGGTAAGATGTGGCAACTGCTCATAGAGACTTATCCAAAGCGACTTGGAGCTGTGATTGCTGCAAAAGGTGGCTCTACAAAGTACTGACTTTAGGGGGGTGAATACGAAAAAAGTCAAGGGGGGTGAGTACTTTTTCAAGGCACTGTATATATGGCTGGTGTAGGATATAACAGAGGATATATATGGCTGGAGCAGGATATAACAGAGGATATACACTGCCTGTCCAAAAACCTGGGTTTAACTAAGCAAATAGTAATGAGCCTCCTATTGGATAATTACTGCTGGGCGATTATCTTTCAGCTGCAACAAGTTATTTAACCCCGACTGGTGCAATGAGCTGTTTCTCATTTCTTAAACAACCATGTCGAAAGACACATCTCGTGGTCGTGGAAAAGATGTTTGTCAGTTTGAGAAGGGTCAAATCATTGGCATGCATCAAGCAGAGAAAACATCTAAGGAGATTGCAGAAACTACTAAAATTGGGTTAAGAACCGTCCAGCGCATTATTAAACACTGGAAGGATCGTGGGGACCCATCGTATTCGAGGAAGAAATGTGGCGAGAAAAAAATCCTGTATGATCGTGATCGGCGATCACTTAAATGTTTGGTGAAATCAAATCGAAGAAAAACAACAGTAGAACTCAGGGCTATGTTTAATAGTGAAAGTAAGAGCATTTCCACACGCACAATGCGAAGGGAACTCAAGGGATTGGGACTGAACAGCTGTGTAGCCGTAAGGAAACCACTAATCAGTGAGGCAAACCAGAAAAAAAGGCTTCAATTTGCTAGGGAGCATAAAGATTGGACTCTGGAGCAATGGAAGAAGGTCCTGTGGTCTGATGAGTCCAGATTTACCCTGTTCCAGAGTGATGGGCGCATCAGGGTAAGAAGAGAGGCAGATGAAGTGATGCCCCCATCATGCCCAGTGCCTCCTGTACAAGCCTGTGGGGGCAGTGCTATGATCTGGGGTTGCTGCAGTTGGTCAGGTCTAGGTTCAGCAACAGTATGTGCTCCAAGAATGAGGTCAGCGACCACCTGAACATACTGAATGACCAGGTTATTCCATCAATGGATTTGTTCTTCCCTGATGGCACGGGCATATTCCAAGGTGACAATGCCAGGATTCATCAGGCTCAAATTGTGAAAGAGTGGTTCAGGGAGCATGAGACATCATTGTCACCCATGGATTGGCCACCACAGAGTCCAGACCTTAACCCCATTGAGAATCTTTGGGATGTGCTGGAGAAGGCTTTGCGCAGCAGTCAGACTCTGCCATCATCAGTGCAAGATCTTGGTGAAAAATTAATACAACACTGGATGGAAATAAATCTTGTGACATTGCAGAAGCTTCTCGAAACAATGCCACAGCGAATGCGTGCCGTAATCAAAGCTAAAGGCATGTGTGACCTTTTTTTAGGTGGCGACTTTTTTTTGGGGACAGACAGTGTATATGGCTGGTGTATGATATATTAGGGCATAAATGGCTGGTGCAGGATCAGTAAAGGAGTATATGGCTGGTGCAGGATATAACAGATGATATATATGGATATGATGGCATATCACTAGGATAAGCCATCAAAGTCAGATAGATATGAGTCTCCAGAATAAGCCCCTGAAAGCGAAGGACAGCATACTGCGCATCCTCGGAGTGTTCTCCATTCATTTCTCAGCTATTTTCGGAACACCATAGAAATAAATAGAGAGCACACAGCACATGCAAGGTTCTTTCTTCTTCACTTTCCAAGGGTCCGTTTTGGAGACTGCACCTTTCTGACATTGGTGGCATGTTCTAATGTTATGTCACCAATGTCTAAGATGAGACAACCCATTTAACATCTTCACTGCCCTAGACCACCAGTAATACAGTAAACAACCCTCTGACTGCCCTAGACCACCATGAATACAGTAAATAACCCTCTCACTGCCCTAGACCACCAGTAATACAGTAAATAACCCTCTCACTGCCCTAGACCACCAGTAATACAGTAAATAACCCCCTCACTGCCCTAGACCACCATGAATACAGTAAATAACCCTCTCACTGCCCTAGACCACCAGTAATACAGTAAATAACCCCCTCACTGCCCTAGACCACCAGTAATACAGTAAATAACCCCCTCACTGCCCTAGACCACCAGTAATACAGCAAATAACCCTCTCACTGCCCTAGACCACCAGTAATACAGTAAATAACCCTCTCACTGCCCTAGACCACCAGTAATACAGTAAACAACCCTCTGACTGCCCTAGACCACCATGAATACAGTAAATAACCCTCTCACTGCCCTAGACCACCAGTAATAGAGTAAATAACCCTCTCACTGCCCTAGACCACCAGTAATACAGTAAATAACCCCCTCACTGCCCTAGACCACCATGAATACAGTAAATAACCCTCTCACTGCCCTAGACCACCAGTAATACAGTAAATAACCCCCTCACTGCCCTAGACCACCATGAATATAGTAAATAACCCTCTCACTGCCCTAGACCACCATGAATACAGTAAATAACCCTCTCACTGCCCTAGACCACCATGAATACAGTAAATAACCCTCTCACTGCCCTAGACCACCAGTAATACAGTAAATAACCCCCTCACTGCCCTAGACCACCAGTAATACAGTAAATAACCCCCTCACTGCCCTAGACCACCATGAATATAGTAAATAACCCTCTCACTGCCCTAGACCACCATGAATATAGTAAATAACCCTCTCACTGCCCTAGACCACCAGTAATACAGTAAATAACCCAATCATTGACCTAGACCAGGGGTAATCAACGGTGGGAGGGAGGTGACTGAGGGGTACAGACAGGGCGGGAACACATCACTGACTGCAGGAAAGGACTCCACAGTCTCAGTGTCCTGTTCCCATCCTGCCTGTGCCTCTCTCTGTAAGGCCTCATGCACACGACCATAGTTATGGTCCGCATCCGAGCCGCAGTTTTTGCAGCTCGGTTGCGGACCCATTCACTTCAATGGGGCTGCAAAAGATGCGGGCAGCACTCCGTGTGCTGTCAACATCCGTTGCTCCGTTCCGAGGCCCCGCAAAAAGAATATAGCATGTCCTATTCTTGTCCGTTTGGCGGACAATAATAGGCATGTCTACAATGGGCCGCCCGTTCCGTTAATTGCGGAAGACCGCAAAAAATGTCACGGTCGTGTGCATGAGGCCTAATTGTGAAATAAAGATAAGGCTCCATTCACACCATGGTATTTTTGTTCCACATCCAATCCCCAATATTCGTAGATTGGATGTGGACCCCTTCATTTCAATGGGGCCGAAAAAGATGTAGAGAGCACACTGTGTACTGTCTGCATCTTTTGTGGCCCCATTGAAATGAAAGGGTCTGCATCCAATCCCCCAATAATGGAAGTTGGATGTGGAACAAAAAAACATACGTCTGTATGTCTAGGGTTGCCACCCGGCCAGTATCTCACCGGCAAGGCCGGTATTTTAGTGGCCCTGACTGTTAGGCCCCTTTCACATGAGCGAGTATTCCGTGCGGGTGCAATGCGTGATACGAACGCATTGCGCCCGCACAGAATCCGGTCCCATTCATTCAACGCAGGCCCCATAGAAGTGAATGGAGCTGCGTGAAAATCGCATCCGCAAGCAAGTTTTTTTGCGTTTTTCGCGGATGGTTGCTAAGAGAATGTTTATATACCTTCAGTTTTTTATCACGCATGCAAAACGCATTAAATCGCATTGCACCCGCGCGATAAAAAGTGAACAACTGAGCGTGATCGCAGACAAAACTGAATGACTTTGTTTGCGAAATCGCGCATTTTTCGCTGAACGCATTCGCAACGCATACGGACCTAATCCACACACGCTCATCTGCAAGGGGCCTTACTGATGAGGCTTCCATTGCAGAGTGCTCATTAGTACAGCCACCACTTGTGTTAATAAAAAATAAAAAAAAGAACTTATCTCCTCCATTTGCTCACGCTGTAGGAAACGCTCACTGCCGACTGGAGGACAGGACCTGCGAGACGTCATCACACAGAAGCACAGGTCCTGTCCTGAGCTTCCAGTCAGCAGCGAGCGTTCACCGTGGCGCGAGCAAATGGAGGAGATTAGTTCTTTTATTTGTTTTAGTTTTTTTGCAAAAGCAGAGATGGGGCATTATTCTTACTGGGGGCACTAATGGGGGCATTATTCTTACTGGGGGCACTAATGGGGGCATTATTCTTACTAGGGGCATTATTCTTACTAGAGCCACTAATGGGGGCATTATTCTTACTGGGGGCACTAATGGGGGCGTTATTCTTACTGGGGGCACTAATGGGGGCATTATTCTTATCGGGACACTAATGGGGGCATTATTCTTACTGGGGCATTATTCTTACTAGAGGCACTAATGGGGGCATTATTCTTACTGGGGGCACTAATGGGGGCATTATTCTTACTGGGGGCATTATTCTTACTAGAGGCACTAATGGGGGCATTATTCTTACTGGGGGGCAATAATGGGGGTGTTATTCTTACTGGGGGCACTAATGGGGGCATTATTCTTACTGGGGGCACTAATGGGGGCATGACTCTTACTGGGGAGCACTAATGGGGGCGTTATTCTTACTGGGGGGCACTAATGGGGGCGTTATTTTTACTGGGGGCACTAATGGGGGCATTATTCTTACTGGGGGCACTAATGGGGGCATTATTCTTACTGGGGGCACTAATGGGGGCATTATTCTTACTGGTGCCACTAATGGGGCGTTATTCTTACTGGGGGCACTAATGGGGGCGTTATTATTACTGGGGGCCCTAATGGGGGTGTTAGTCTTACTGGGGGCACTAATGCGGGCGTTATTATTACTGGGGGCCCTAATGGGGGTGTTATTCTTACTGGGGGCACTAATGCGGGCGTTATTCTTACTGGGGGCACTAATGGGGGCATTATTCTTACTGGGGGCACTAATGGGGGCATTATTCTTACTGGGGGCACTAATGGGGGCATTCTTACTGGAGGCACTAATGGGGGCATTATTCTTACTGGGGGCACTAAGGCGGCGTTATTCTTACTGGGGGCACTAATGGGGGTATTATTCTTACTGGGGGCACTAATGGGGGCATTATTCTTACTGGGGGCACTAATGGGGGCATTATTCTTACTGGGGGCACTAATGGGGGCATTATTCTTACTTGGGGCACTAATGGGGGCATTATTCTTACTGGGGCCACTAATGGGGGCATTATTCTTACTGGGGCCACTAATGGGGGCGTTATTCTTACTGGGGGCACTAATGAGGCGTTATTCTTGCTGGGGGCACTAATGGGGGCATTATTCTTACTGGGGGCACTAATGGGGGCATTATTCTTACTGGGGGCACTAATGGGGCGTTATTCTTGCTGGGGGCACTAATGGGGGCATTATTATTTTTACTGGGGGCACTAATGGGGGCATTATTCTTACTGAGGGCATTATTCTTACTGCAGGCACTAATGGGGGTGTTATTCTTACTGGGGGCACTAATGGGGGTGTTATTCTTACTGCGGGCACTAATGGGGGTGTTATTCTTACTGGGGGCACTAATGGGGGCATTATTCTTACTGGGGGCACTAATGGGGGCATTTTTCTTACTGGGGGAATTATTCTTACTGGGGGCACTATTGGGGTGTTATTCTTACTGGGGGCACTAATGGGGGCATTATTCTTACTGGGGGCACTAATGGGGGCATTATTCTTACTGGGGGCACTAATGGGGGCATTATTCTTACTGGGGACACTAATGGGGGCGTTCATCTTTACTGTTGCCATTCAGCTCGGACCTTCACCTGACTGCAGACCCAGGTATGTGGACCTTTAATAAAACTAGTTGAGTACCCCTGCCCTAGACCACCAGGAAAATTGTAAATAACCCTCTCACTGTCATTCACCAGGGAATCTAATCTATTCACTGATATAGTCCACCAGGAATACTGTAATTAACCCTTTCACTGTGTTAGACCACCACCACTAGACAATGTCTACTTTTAGTAAGGCTGCCCACATGGGCATCACATGACCAAGAACCACGTGGCAAAACCAAACATGGTTTTAGCACAAATTGTGGTCTTTGGCTGCTAGTACAGGTGAAGCGCATGGTTTCGATGTGTACAGTAAGAAATCATTGCTTCTAGTGGAGAATATCTCCAATAATAGCCTTTATGGTGGCACATGGAGGTTGTGTGATCTGCACTCGAGAGCTTTACAACCTCCATGCCGGCTGTACAGGTTCCATGTACCCGGACATGTGCAGAGGACAGAAGTACAGGGTGCCCGGTATCGCCAGACGCCTCCTGCTTCTCCTCTTATGTCTCACAGCCAGAAATCATGAACTACAATAGATGTAATTCAGACGATGAACAGAAGCAAATACAGTCATGTGAAAAAATTAGGACACCCTTTGAAAGCATGTGGTTTTTTGTAACATTTTTAATAAAAGGTTATTTCATCTCCGTTTCAACAATACAGAGAGATTAAAGTAATCCGACTAAACAAAGAAAACTGAAGAAAAGTCTTTTCAAGATCTTCTGTAAATGTCATTCTACAAAAATGCCTATTCTAACTGAGGAAAAAGATAGGACACCCTCACATGTATTCCCTCTTAAATTGGCTCAGATCTCACACAGGTATATCACACCAGGTGCACATAATTAGTAGATCGTTACTCTGCATGTTGAATGAGGCTTGCCCTATTTAAACCTCAGACATTTAGTTTGGTGTGCTCCTGACTGTTGAAGTGAGAGTGAGCACCATGGTGAGAGCAAAAGAGCTGTCAGAGGACTTCAGAAAAAAGATTGTAGCAGCCTATGAGTCTGGGAAGGGATTTAAAAAGATCTCAAAAGATTTTGAAATCAGCCATTCCACTGTCCGGAAGATAGTCTACAAGTGGAGGGCTTTCAAAACAACTGCCAACATGCCCAGGACTGGTCGCCCCAGCAAGTTCACCCCAAGAGCAGACCGCAAGATGCTAAAAGAGGTCTCCACAAACCCTAAAGTGTCATCTCGAGAACTACAGCAGGCTCTGGCTACTGTTGATGTAGAAGTACATGCCTCTACAATCAGAAAGAGACTGTACAAGTTTAACTTGCATGGGAGGTGTGCAAGGAGGAAACCTTTGCTTTCCAAGAGAAACATCGAGGCCAGACTGACATTTGCCAGAGATAAAGTTGACAAAGACCAGGACTTCTGGAATAATGTTCTTTGGACAGATGAGTCCAAAATTGAATTATTTGGACACAACAGCAGAGGACATGTTTGGCGTAAACCAAACACAGCATTCCAAGAAAAGAACCTCATACCAACTGTGAAGCATGGAGGTGGAAGTGTCATGGTTTGGGGCTGCTTTGCTGCAGCAGGACCTGGTCAGCTCACCATCATAGAATCCACGATGAATTCTACTGTGTATCAGAAGGTGCTTGAAGAACATGTGAGACCATCAGTTAGAAAATTAAAGCTGAAGCGGAACTGGACCATGCAACATGACAATGACCCAAAACATACTAGTAAATCAACCAAAGATTGGCTGAAAAAGAAGAAATGGAGAGTCCTGGAATGGCCAAGTCAAAGTCCAGATTTGAATCCCATTGAGATGCTGTGGGGTGACTTGAAAAGGGCTGTACGTGCAAGAAACCCCTCAAACATCTCACAGCTGAAAAAGTTCTGCATTGAGGAGTGGGGTAAAATTTCCTCAGACCGATGTCGAAGACTGGTAGATGGCTACAAGAACCGTCTCACTGCAGTTGTTTCAGCCAAAGGAGGTAACACTCGCTATTAGGGGCAAGGGTGTCCTATCTTTTTCCTCAGTTAGAATAGGCATTTTTGTAGAATGACATTTACAGAAGATCTTGAAAAGACTTTTCTTCAGTTTTCTTTGTTTAGTCGGATTACTTTAATCTCTCTGTATTGTTGAAACGGAGATGAAATAACCTTTTATTAAAAATGTTACAAAAAACCACATGCTTTCAAAGGGTGTCCTAATTTTTTCCACATGACTGTATATTGTAAGAAAATAGTAACATCAGGAACGTGTCCTATGGGATTCAGTGAAGAATCTGCCATAATCAGTCACATCATGTCTCCCGGGGTGGACACTGGTGGTGTATGGGTGGCTGGAGCTTCATACAGTATATGGTTCTCACTAAAACAAAGGTGTACCGGTTCTCCGGCTTATACAGGGGGTCCTGAGTCTGCTGCCCCTCAGTGACGTGTCCTAACAAAGCAAAGGGTCATGAGAACCCAGTTCTTGTAATCAGTGGGGGTCCCATCAATCGGACCACCACCGATCAGACACCAGCAAGTTATTTTTCTGGGACAATGCCCATACCAATATGAGTCCATGCCTATAGGAATCTCTTTGGCAGGGTCTTTGACCACTGGTGAGGTGCCAGTAGAAAAAGCTTGGTTAGATCTGGTTTATCCAATGCACAGTTATTAGGGAATCATGTAAGTAAGCCACAGCGACCATCTGGAGACTAGACTGGTGGTCCTGAGCCATCTATGGGGATGATGGGAACGAGTGGTCAATGAGGATACAGAATGTTCTCAAGCAGCTCCACCAGCTATGATCCATGGTCCCGCCATGTGTTTGCTCTCACCCCCATCTCGACCTCCCATCTGTTGTCATCGCAGCTGTCCTCTCGGTTATGGTGGCAGTAAGGTGGTCCTCCCTCCCCCATCAAAAAAATTCTTTCAAACCTGAACATTTACTGAGAGCGTGTTGATTTTGGCTGCCAGCTGCCCCAACCTGCAGTTGTCTCGTGTCTTGTAAAGTCGGGTGGCCTGAGGACAAATGCTCCCATCATCCAAACGTGGGACCGTGAGACTGAGCATCTTCATTACATGGATCAGTTCCTCAAAGAAAGCCTGGACACCCACAACAATGGTGCACACATGTAACAGCATGGCCACCCGTTGTAAGGTGGACCCCGTCCTACGCTGCTGGCAGGGTATTCTCAGGCTCCTGCTTTTTTTAGAAGAAACCATTAAGATTTTTTCCATATGAGGGCTTATTTTTTTCCAGGACGATTTATAGTTTTTATTTTCACAATTTTTAAAATTTATTTTATTTGGGGGGAGACAAAAACAGCAATAATGCCTATTGTTTTTTGCCACCGTTTACCATGCAGTAAAAAAATAACGCGTTCATTTTATTCTATGGCCGATACAAATACAAACCTTCAATTATAATTGAAGGGGACTGAAAAGCAAGTAAGAAATCTGCCATTGTGTCTTTTCTACTTTTATACCGCAGAGTTGACAAAGGAGCTTCAGGAGCCAGCAAGTAGCCTAACGTGCCCCTAGTGGCCAGTGTAGGAATTACACACAAAAGGTTTCAAAAATTTTAAAAAAATATATATAATAAAATCAATAAATGGTAGTAGGACGCACAGGGTTGCTGGTCCACCAACCAGGGTGCTCACAGTCCAGTAGTATCACCCCACCACTAAATAATTGCCTAAGAAGAATATATAAAAACCGGGCACACCTAGGAATTAGGGTCACTACGTTTTAATGGGGTTAGATACAATAGCATAAGATATATCTAAAATCACAAGCGGCTAAAAAATCTGAATCAATAATGTGTACAGTTAAAAGAGGGTACCACCTGTAATGGACAGCATTAAATCGATACGACAATAAATATGATATAAAATACTAATAATACAAAAGAAAAAATAATAAATAAATAATTCCCAGTTCATGAAATGGGGTATAATATATATAATGGTGTTTGTCTATGAAAAAGCGCTAACCAAGTGTGGCAGTGAAGTTGGCAATAGTAGCAGATAAGTTCAAGTTCATTCCAATTAGCAGCAGCAAACAAGAGTAAGGTCTTCTCGCTCCGCGTAACAGACAGTAACAGCCTTCAACATGAGGCCATTGAAACAAAATCACTGAATCAAATTGTGTCTAGCGTGATGTTGCCCAGACTTATATGCAGCCGCGTCCCGCTAAAGGTAGGTATTGTGACTTGTAATAGTTAAGCCGGCTTCAATGTCGGAACAGTCTTACCGGGAATTTCGACCTCTGCCGTCCTGCGGAACTCGATGGAGTCTTATCCTTATGTCCTGCAAGTTGTTGGTTTGCCGCGTTGGTGGATCGCTGCACGTGAGCCCGCCGGTTTGAATACGGACTCCGTCTTGGTACCACCTCTCACGCTGGATTTCAAACTATTATTCGGCACCGGTATTCGGCACCGTATTGTGGTAGTGCACTAGTGTTCAAGTGGGGGGTCTGACCAGACGCGTTTCGGGGTTGAAATGTCCCTTTCCTCAGTGGTAATCGGACCCCCCCAAAAAGGTCTCTTTTATATAGTAATGGTGTTCAATGCAAACACCGGCATGGATTCCATTCCGGAAGTGAGATATATGTTTCAAGTGTTGGATACAATCTTTCATTGTTTGCAATCACTCACCTGTATATCCGTCCATATGGTGTTGATTTCGTGGGTCATCTTTTCATTGTTGTAAAAAACGCACCTTGGATCAAAGCGGTATCAGTGCGTTTTTGCTGCGTTTTCGCTACTGGCTGCTATAATATTGTCCTAAATAAATATATTCTTTTTTTACAACAATGAAAAGATCACCCACGAAATCAACACCATATGGACGGATAAACAGATGAGTGATTGCAAACAATGAAAGATTGTATCCAACACTCGACACAAAAAGTTTTAATACTTTTCCTTCAGTGTCTGAATAACTAAATAGAAAAAAAAATTAAAGACTCTTTATCCCCCCCCCCCCCCATCTTCCCCATACAGCCCCCGTATTCTCATCTGAGAAATTTAGGGCATATTTATAGGTAATGCCAAAAAGGTGGGTCTCAACTACGGAACTTACTCCTATCTCCAGTACAGAGCCCCTAAGAGATCAGAAAGCTAGCTGCGCATGCGCAGCGTACTCTCCATTCACCACTGTGGACGAGCCCTGGCTCAGATATTTTTAGAAGTTCCATAACGGTGAACTGAGGAGAGGCAGCGCTTGCTCAGCTATTTTGCCCCAAAGGGATGCATGGAGAGAACACTGCGCATGTGCAGCCCATTGACTTCAAGTGCACATGCCATAAATATCCCAGATGGAACAACCCCTTTAATTTTGGTCAAACATTTGGTGGATGGCGCAGACTCCTATCTGGGACCAGTGGTGAGCCACCAATGAGGCCAGGTGAGGCGATTGCCTCAGGCAGCACCAGGTAGGGGCAAGGGGCGGGGGGGGCAGGGGAAGGGCATGGGCTGAAGGGAAGGGCTTAGATTAAGAAATTGCCATTGGGAAGGAGGAGGGGCGCCATTTCAGTTTTTGCCTCAGGCAGCAGAAAGGCTAGGTGCACCCCTGTCTGGGACCTAGAGCCCATGTAACCAGGGCCGTCTTTAATATTGATTGGACCCTGGGCAAAAATTTACTCGGGCCCCCTGGAATCCGCCTTCCCACACCTTAGCAGGCAATCACGCCCTCCACCACAACACACACACAAAAAATCCACACCCCTGGTAGAGTCTAGTGAAAGACTGTAAATACTTCCAGTTCTGAAGACTCCAGCGGCTCAGGGTCAGTGTTCTGGGCTCAGGCTGGAAGTGGGCACCGCTCTGCAGGAAGGAGACCAGGGCTCGGCTCACCCTAGTGTTACAGTGCACCCCAGCACCCCACAGTATGCAGTATAGCACCCTATAGTATACAGCACCACACAGTATGCAGTATAGCACCCTATAGTATACAGCACCACACAGTATGCAGTATAGCACCCCACACTATACAGTACCCCACAGTATATAGTAGAGCAGTATAGCAGCCCACAGTATACAGCACCCCACAGTATACAACACCTCACAGTATACAACACCTCACTGTATACAGCACCCCAAACTATACACGATACAGCCCCCCACACTATACAGTACAGCAATATAGCACTCCACACTATACCGCACCCACAGTATACAGACCCCCACAGTATACAGTACAGCAGTATAGCACTCCACAATATACAGCCCCCCACACTATACAGGCCCCCCACACTATACAGGCCCCCCACACTATACAGCCCCCCCCCACACTATACAGGCCCCCCATGCTATACAGGCCCCCCACAGTATACAGCCCCCCACACAGTATACAGGCCCCCCACAGTATACAGCCCCCCACACAGTATACAGCCCCCCACACAGTATACAGCCCACCACACAGTATACAGGCCCCCACACAGTATACAGGCCCCCACACAGTATACAACCCCCCCACACAGTATACAGCCCTCCACACAGTATAAGGCCCCCCACAGTATACAGGCCCCCACACAGTATACAGCCCCCACAGTATACAGGCCCCCCACAGTATACAGCCCCACACAGTATACAGCCCACCACACAGTATACAGTCCCACACAATATACAGCCCCCCACAGTATACAGGCCCCCACACAATATACAGCACCCCACTATACAGTAGTTTATAGTATATTAACATAACAGCCCCTGTCACCTTTTTCTGATGTAATCTTCACACAAAAAAGCTCCACAGTTAACTTCTGCAACACTCCTGCTAGGACCTGTGATGACCTCATAGCCATGTGACCAGTAATTGCTAGGTTACTGGTCACATGGTGATGATGTCATCTAAGGTCCTAGATCACAACGTTAAAGTACACAGACAGCTTGACACCCGGGGCAGTAGCTAGCAAGGCTCAAGAGGCAGCTGCCTTGGGCCCCCCAGGAGCAACTGGGCCTGGGGCAGCTGCCCCTTTTGCCCCTTGGTAAAGATGGCCCTGCATGTAACCCCTAACACACCCACGTATAGTTGAGGTGGCCCTCGTCACCGACATCTATAGGGGTTGTGGAGACAGCTGAGCCAATGACCCCCTTCATTTCAATGGAGAGAGGTACATGCACTCCCCGGCCACCGCTCCTTGCTTCAATATGATTGCAGGGATCAGAGTTGGGGTCCCAAAGTTCAGGATATACACTACCCATGGCCAGCCTGCATGGAGATAGGATGCATGGTAGCTAGTTAGCCTGCGGTCAGCGGGTGATGTGCCCTGGGCATGGATTTTGAGGGCCCTACAGTTTGTCCATGAACTGACGCATTTTAGGCACACTGACATATTTTACAGCCCATTTAGAAACATCAGGACATTGGGAATATTTGTCTGTCCGCAGCGTTAAGAATGTGAAATATTCAATATATGTCAAACATTAAACGGCCGGAGCGGCGAGTGACACGGAAGCCGCCACAGATAAACAGATAAGGTGCAGAATTCAGCAGAAGGTCCATGGAGAAGCTGAAGACTGAGCGCATTGAGGCTGCGAGACAGAGTTGAAAGGTCCGCTTTTTCCCACCATAGCTATTTGATATCAGCTGCGGAGTGGGTGTGTGCGCGCCGAGGGGTTGTGAACTCGTGTTTTTTACAACTCCGGCCCTGATTTCACAATGGTCACTGTGGCCGCATGAAGTGGGGGGACAGTAATCAGATGCCAGAATGTGGGTCTCCCGGCAAGAAGGATTTTCATTGAAGCTTGAATGTTAAAGGGCAAAATCATCTTGCCAAACAAAAAGCGTCTTGTGTAGGAATATGAAATGCTCCTCGGAAACACGAGCCAAGTTTATAGGAGGCTGCAGGGCCCATGGGAGCAAGGTTCAGCGCTCGCGGGGCACAATATGATGACATTTTACATTTAACTTGCAAGCGAAAATGTTTTTCCAGACAGTCCCCTATAAACAGCATGCCCCCCCCCCCCTTACTAGATGTCAAGGTCTTTTTTTTTTTTTTTCCGACTCCCAGCTTCTCCAGTGATCAGCTATTTGAAGGAGCCGATCGCTGCAGCCTCTTCACAGTATACCGAGCACAGCGCCGTACATTGTATAGTGGCCATGATTGGTATTACAGCTAAGGGACGAGAAAGGCTATAGCATTCACCCGAGCATCGCGACCCCTTCAAACCGCTGATCGGTGGGGATGCTGGGTGTCAGACCGCTACCAATCTGACATAGATGATCTATCCTAATTTTATGTCCTCTTTACTAAATTTGCTGCATCTTCTGGCTGTCTGTATACCAGAAAAGCAAAGCTACCCCAGTTGTCATTTGCACCAGTTTATGGCGAAAAATTATAGTAAATGTGTCCACCCACCCACTTAAAAAAAAGTGTTGGATTTTTTGTGATTCAGGCGTCGCGGTCACGGCACAAATGTGACTCGCGCACAAATGGGATGTCTGCTACACTGCGATTCTGGCCGCCATAGCTGTCGAGCGATCAGTGTTAACCTGTAGCCTAGCCTTACCCCCCCCCAATCTTCAGGATGATGAACGAGAGGTCGACACAATCCTATACCAGTAATTAATATAATTACAAGTAACTGGAAATAATCCTGTTAAGTCGTGTAACGTTATACGTGTAATTAACAGATAATACATGAGGAGCAGTCAGAAGTCACTGAGCTTTCCTGAGAGGGAGGTTGGAGCGAGCAGGCTGTATGTGTATATCAGTATACAGGAGGAAGAGCAGCTCTGAAGCACAAACTGCTTCTGTAACTAGAAGCTGCCCGTACACATTGGATGTACAGTATATTGATCGAATCTGCCAATTCTGGTACAATCAGCCGACCATCAAATGTGTATGGGAGCCTCCTGACTCTCCCCCGATAGTACGTGTGGGGTAAATTAAGGATTGTGCTGTTGGAGTTCAACATGTCTGATCCCAGTGGTGTAACTAGAAATGACTGGGCCCCACAGCAAATTTTTGAATGTCCTCCCCCAAAAAACTTCTTTACAACTCCCCACTCGTGTGGCTAGTCAAGATCGCTCTCTCAGACCAGGCCCAGCAGCCGCTCTGTCCATTTCCTACACATATATACTGTATGTCATGTCACTGTATATAATCTCATTGTATATAACTGTTGAGGGGGCCCTGAAAATTTGTTTTAGTCTTCTGTTCTGAGTTCAGGCCGCATAGCAGTTGCTTCCCCTGCTTCCACTATAACTGTGCCCCTGCCTGATACTATTGCTTTTGGGGAGAGGTCTGGAGAGGGCAGAGGAGTCTGGAGAGGGCAGAGGAGTCTGGAGGGGACAGAGGAGTCTGGAGGGGACAGAGGAGTCTGGAGGGGACAGAGGAGTCTGGAGGGGACAGAGGAGTCTGGAGAGGACAGAGGAGTCTGGAGGGGGCAGAGGAGTCTGGAGAGGACAGAGGAGTCTGGAGGGGGCAGAGGAATCTTGAGAGGGCAGAGGAGTCTGGAGGGGGCAGAGGAGTCTGGAGGGGGCAGAGGAGTCACCTTTGAAGGCCTCCATACACATTATACTATTGTCATAAGTTTTCAACTGGATTAATTGACAATTGAATGTGTGTGGAGCTCCTGACAGATGATGTGGGTGGAGAGAAAGATCAGGGGCATTGGACTTCAATACCCCATCCTTCTGTGCTCCTGGGAGATAAACTGCTGCCAGTAAAGTCTGGATGGTGCAGAGGAGTCTGCAGGAGACAGAGGGGTCAGGAGGGGACAGAGAGATCTGGAGGGGGCATAGGAGTCTGGAGGGGGCAGAGGAGTCTGGAGGGAACAGAGGAGTCTGGAGGGGGTAGAGAAGACTGGAAGGGACAGAAGGGTCTGGAGGGAACAGAGGAGTCTGGAGGGGACAGAAGGGTCTGGAGGGGAAAGAGGGGTCCGGCGGAAAGAGAGCAGTCTGGAGGGGGCATAGGAGTCTGGAGGGGACAGAGCAGTCTGGAGGGGACAGAGGAGTCTGGAAAGATCAGAGGAGTCTGGAGGGGCAGAGGAGTCAGGAAGGGACAGAGGAGTCTGGAGAGGGCAGAGGAGTCTGGAGAGGGCAGAGGGGTCTGGATGGGACAGAGGAGTCTGGAGGGAACAGAGGAGTCTGGAGTGGTGAGAGGGGTCTGGAGGGGACAGAGGAGTCTGGAGGGGACAGAGGGGTCTGGAGGGGACAGAGGGGTCTGGAGGAGGCAGAGGAGTCTGGATGGGACAGAGGAGTCTGAAGGGAACAGAGGAGTCTGGAGAGGACAGAGCAGTCTGGAGGGGGCAGAGGAGACTGGGGGGAACAGAGGGGACTGGAGGGGACAGAGGAGTCTGGAGAGGACAGAGGAGTCTGGAGGGGACAGAGGAATCTTGAGGGAACAGAGGAATTTGGAGGGGACAGAGGAATATGGAGGGGACAGAGGGGTCAAAGGAGTCTGGAAGAGACAGAGGAGTCTGGAGGGGAAAGAGGAATCAGGAGGGGACAGCGGAATCTGGAGGGGACAGAGGAATCTGGAGGGGACAGAGGAATCTGGAGGGGACAGAGGAATCTAGAAAGGACAGAGGGGTCTGGAGGGGGCAGAGGAGTCTGGAAGGGACAGAGGAGTCTGGAAGGAACAGAGGAGTCTGGAAGGGACAGGGAGACAGAGGGGTCTGGAGGGGACAGAGGGGTCCGGAGGGAACAGAGCAGTCTGGAGGGGGCATAGGAGTCTGGAGGGGGCATAGGAGTCTGGAGGGGGCATAGGAGTCTGGAGGGAACAGAGGAGTCTGGAGGGGACAGAGGAGTCTGGAGGGGACAGAGGGGTCTGGAGGGGACAGAGGGGTACGGAGGGAACAGAGCAGTCTGGAAGGGGCATAGCAGTCTGGAGGGGACAGAGGAGTCTGGAAGGGACAGAGGAGTCTGGAGGGGGCAGAGGAGTCTGGAAGGGACAGAGGAGTCTGGAGTGGTGAGAGGGATGTGGAGGGGACAGAGGGGTCTGGCGGAGGCAGAGGAGTCTGGAGAGGACAGAGGAGTCTGGAGGGGACAGAGGAGTCGTGAGGAAGCAGAGGAGTCTGTAGAGGACAGAGGAGTCTGTAGAGGACAGAGGAGTCTGTAAGGGACAAAGGAGTCTGGAAGGGACAAAGGAGTCTGGAGGGGACAGAGGGGTCTGGAGGGGACAGAGGGGTCTGGAGGGGACAGAGGGGTCTGGAGGGGACAGAGGAATCTGGAAAGGACAGAGGGGTCTGGAGGGGACAGAGGGGTCTGGAGGGGACAGAGGGGTCTGGAGGGGACAGAGGAATCTGGAAAGGACAGAGGAGTCTGGAGGGGGCAGAGGAGTCTGGAGGGGCAGAGGAGTCTGGAGAAGGTAGAGGGGACTGGAAGGGATAGAGCAGTCTGGAGAGGACAGAGGAGTTTGGAGGGGACAGAGGGGTCTGGAGGGGAATAAGGGGTCTGGAGGGGACAAAGGGGTCTGGAGGGGACAGAGGAGTCTGGAGGGGACAGAGGAGTCTGGAATGGACAGAGGAGTCTGGAGGGGGCAGAGGAGTCTGGAGTGAAGAGAGGAGTCTGGAGTGGAGAGAGGAGTCTGGAGGGGACAGAGGGGTCTGGAGGAGGCAGAGGAGTCTGGAGGGAACAGAGGGGTCTGGATGGGACAGAGGAATCTGGAGGGGACAGAGGAATCTGGAAAGGACAGAGGGGTCTGGAGGGGACAGAGGAGTCTGGAGGGGACAGAGGAGTCTGGAGGGAACAGAGGAGTCTGGAGAGGACCTAGCAGTCTGGAGTGGGCAGAGGAGACTGGAGGGAACAGAGGGGACTGGAGGGGACAGAGGAGTCTGGAGGGAACAGAGGGGTCTGGGTGGGACAGAGGGGTCTGGAGGAGACAGAGGAATCTTGAGGGGACAGAGGAATCTGGTGGAGACAGAGGAATCTGGAAGGGACAGAGGAATCTGGAAAGGACAGAGGGGTCTGAAAGGGACAGAGGAGTCTGGAGGGGACAGAGGAGTCTGGAGGGAACAGAGGAGTCTGGAGGGAACAGAGGAGTCTGGAGGGGGTAGAGGAGACTGGAAGGGACAGATGAGTCTGGAAGGGACAGATGAGTCTGGAGGGGACTGAGGGGTCTGGAGGGGGCAGAGGAGTCTGGATGGAACAGAGGAGTCTGGAGGAGACAGAGGAGACTGGAAGGGACAGAGCAGTCTGGAGGGGACAGAGGAGTCTGGAGGGGACAGAGGAGTCTGGAGGGGACAGAGGAGTCTGGAGGGGACAGAGGAGTCTGGAGGGGACAGAGGAGTCTGGAGGGGACAGAGGAGTCTGGAGGGGACAGAGGGGTCTGGAGGGGACAGAGGAGACTGGAGGGGACAGAGGAGACTGGAGGGGACAGAGGAGTCTGGAGGTGACTGAGCAGTCTGGAGGGGACAGAGGAGTCTGGAAGGGACAGAGGAGTCTGGAGGGGGCGGAGGAGTCTGGAGTGGAGAGAGGGGTCTGGTGGGGACAGAAGAGTCGTGAGGGGACAGAGGGGTCTGGAGGGGACAGAGGGGTCTGGAGGGGACAGAGGAGTCTGGAGGGGACAGAGGAGTCTGGAGGGGACAGAGGGGTCTGGAGGGGACAGAGGAGACTGGAGGGGACAGAGGAGACTGGAGGGGACAGAGGAGTCTGGAGGTGACTGAGCAGTCTGGAGGGGACAGAGGAGTCTGGAAGGGACAGAGGAGTCTGGAGGGGGCGGAGGAGTCTGGAGTGGAGAGAGGGGTCTGGTGGGGACAGAAGAGTCGTGAGGGGACAGAGGGGTCTGGAGGGGACAGAGGGGTCTGGAGGGGACAGAGGAGTCTGGAGGGGACAGAGGAGTCTGGAGAGGACAGAGCAGTCTGGAGAGGGCAGAGGAGACTGGCGGGAACAGAGGGGACTGGAGGGGACAGAGGAGTCTGGAGGGGACAGAGGAATCTGGGAGGGGACAGAGGAATCTGGAGGGGACAGAGGAATCTGGAGGGGACAGAGGAATCTGGAAAGGGCAGAGGGGTCTGGAGGGGGCAGAGGAGTCTGGAAGGGACAGAGGAGTCTGGAAGGGAGAGAGGAGTCTGGAGGGGGCAGAGCAGTCTGGAGGGGGCAGAGGAGTCTGGAGGGAATAGAGATGTCTAGAGGGGGCAGAAGTGCCTGGAAGGGACAGAGAGGTTTGGAGAGAGCTTAGGAGTTTGGAAGGGACTGAGGGAACTGCAGGGGACAGAGAGGTCTGGTAGATGCTTTCTCCCTGCATAGAATACATGCATGCTCAGCCGACTCTGACACGATAATAAAAGGTATGTGATATAAAGAATAGGTCAGGGGTGTAGCTATCGGGGGTTAAGAGGAAGCAGTCACACCTGGGCCCCGGAGCCTTAGAGGCCTCAAATGCCCCTCTGCCATGTAACAGGACACCATCATAATAAATGGCACAAGCCAGATAGGGCCTTGTTACAGTTTTTTGCACTGGCGCCCACACCTCTAGAATTAGTGAGTAGTGATAGACGAACATCGGTCGGGACTATTCGCGAACGCACGTTCCGATCAAATGTTCGCGAACCGCGCGTTAGCATTGCGCCCATTGACTTTAATAGCAGGCGAACCTAAAAAAACTTTCAGTTCCATAACATGGACAGTGATATACCAGAGGGGGATCAATGGCAAAAATTCCCACAAAAAATATGTATTTTAATCAGGGGCCATTTTTATGCGTCTTAAAGGGAAACTCTCAAAAATGTGCCCTGCTGGAGGCTAGAAAAATTGTATTTCCTATCGGTTTGATGTATACAAATGTGCAGCACTCCACGTTTTTGTATCCTGCAGAGTCCATTAAAAAAATTCATACGTTAACGTACATTTTCTACCATGGAACTGTATGGTGAACGGACGCCGCTGTGCGGCATCAGTCTGAGGCATCTGTTAACGCATACATTTTTGGTATACATTAAATGGATGGCAAAAATAGATTGTGAGCCCAGCGCTAGTGTCAGAATAAGCACCAGTACACAGCGGCGCAGCGTGGCGGAGAGGGGAGGCCACCATGTACTGACAGAGCGCTACCTGGTCCTGGTGGTCAGGGATGAGGACTGTGCTTCCCAAGGATCATTTATCTACTGGCAAATACAGGGCACAGTATAATACACTAGAATCTATATAATATAAAGATATTAGCCCTACCCCCGAATAATAATACAATTAGGGGGTCTTTTATTATATAGAAATACGTCTATGTTGGGCGCATTTCTGACACAGATTGTGGTGCAGAGGTCCTTAGCACCGCAATCTGCATATTTTTCCAGCTCATGACAGGTCTAAAAAAGGATGGCGTGGGCTGGGAAAGGGATACAGTTATGGCCATCCAGTTATTGGATACCACCGCCATACATTGACCGTATAACACCTCTGTACAATGACAGGATAACACTGTCATACCGTGACCGGATAGAAGGGTATAAGAGGGCACAGTACGGAGTGGTGGGCACAGTCACATGACCCTGTGACATCAGAAGGTCCTTATGGTGAATGCGGTTCATACGCCACCATAATGAGAGGCAGAGGAGTGAGACAGGGGTGTGATTATGTGGCTAGAGAAAAAAAGAATGTAACTGTCGGCCAGTACAGGCCCCAAACATTAGGCATTTACCTGACATAAATAGCCTTTTATGCCGCTGTATATACATAAGGAAAAGACCATTCTTTGCTCTGGGTGGTGGCGGATATGTGTGGGCTGGCATGAGGAAATTCAATTACACGTGGTCGTCACAGGTGTTAAATTCCTCCAAGATCCATGCCTCATTCATTTTAAAAAATGTGAGGTAGTCCACACTGTCGTGAGCTAGGCGAGTGCGCTTATCGGTCATGAACAGCCTTTCAGACAGGACACTGGACGAGGGGCAAGCCAAGAGTTCCATGGCAAATTGCGCCAGCTCTGGCCACAGGTCAAGCCTGCACACCCATTAGTCAAGGGGTTCCTCACTTCTCTGAGCGTCCACATCAGCCCGATGTAGTTGGACACCTGTCGGTCAAGGGTTCCCTGAGGCTGGATACGGAGGGCGGCTGTCGATGGGTTGGCTGCAAGAATTATCCCATATCCGAAGCGACCAACATATCTTCAAACCGCCCTCTTTCTGCAGGCGCGGTAGGATTGGTACCCGCACCTGTTTCGCTGTGGGTTGAAATTACTCTACCAGTGCCCGCAACAGCAGAATGCAGCATCTCTCGCAGCAAGGCCTGGAAATGCTGCATTCTGACAGCCCTCTGTGATGCTGGTAACATGTCCGCCATTTTGTGTTTGTACCGGGGGTCTAAATACGTTGCGACCCAGTACAGGTCCTTGACCTTTATGCTTTTTATACGGGGGTCCCTCTTCAAACACTAGAGCATGAAGGCCCCCATTTGCACTAAATTGGAAGCAGTGGAGCGGCCTGGCTCCTGCTCATCGCCCAGGAGAATGTCGTCATCGGCCTCCTCCCCCCATCCACGGACATCACCAAGGATCCCAGAAAAGTTTGAAGCCTGTTCTTCTTGCTCCTCCTCCTCCTCCCCCCAGGCATCATCCTCCTCTGACTCCTCTTCAGACTCCTGCTGACTTGTCTCAGATGGGAATTCATTCAGCATTGCGACTTCCTCATCTTCCAGCTCCTGCTCCTCGACGGCTTGATCAATGACACGACGCAATGCACGCTCCAGAAAGAAGGTGTAAAGTGTCACTGATGGCGCCCTGACTGCGACTGAACAGTTTGGTGATCTCATCAAATGGCCGCAGAAGTCTGCATGCCTCGCGCATAAGCAGCCACTGGCGCAGTGAAAAAAAACCAAGCTCCCTAGAACCTGTCCTGCAGCAGATTTCGTACAGGTAGTCGTTAACGGCACGTTCCTGCTGGAGCAGCCTATCAAACATATACAAGGTGGAGTTCCATCGCGTCGGGCAGTCACAAATCAGACGTCTGACGGGCAGGGTCAGCAAGGCGAGCCATGGCCGTGTAAAATCTTCTAACATGGCCAGAGATTTTCCTGGCCTGCCGCAAGACGTCCTGGCCCCCGGGGTATTTGGCAACGAATCGCTGCACGACTAAGTTCAGGACGTGTGCCATGGCACGTGTGTCATTTCGCCCTGTTTCAGCGCGCTCAGCAGATTGGCACCGTTGTCGCACACCACTTTACCAACTGTCAAATTGAGCGGGGTTAGCCACTGATCGGCCTGTGACCACAGAGCTGAAAGCAGTGCAGGACCGGTGTGGCTCTTGGCTTCCAGGCACAACAACCGGCACGTGGAATAGGTTCTGGGGAGCTTAGGGGGTGCAGAGGAAGAGGCGGTAGCAGTGGAAAAGGAGGAGTCAGCCAAGGAGGAGATGGAGGATGGAGTAGGAGGAGAAGAAGAGGCAGGCTTGCATGCAATCCATGGCGGTAACACCAAAATCTACACGGGTCCCACGAGTTACATGCTTGACAGCTGTCAGAAGGTTCACCCAGTGGGCAGTAAAAGTTATGTACCTTCTCTGCCCGTGTTTGCTAGACCACGTGTCTGTGGTCAGATGTATCTTGGCACCGACACTGTGTGCCCGAGATACATTCACTTGGCGCTGAACATGGCCATATAGCTCTGGGATGACCTTCTGGGAGAAATATTTCCTTTCGGGGACCTTCCATTGCGGTGTGCCAATGGCCACAAATTTTCTAAAGGCCTCCGAGTCCACCAGTTTATATGGCAGTAGTTGGCGGGCTAGCAGTTCCGACAAGCCGGCGGTCAACCATTGGGCAAGAGGATTATCCGGCATCATAAACTTTTTACTCTCGAGCATTTGGGCCACGGAAGCCTGCCTTGTGCCAGATGAACTCGACGATGGCACGGTGGAAGGTGGAAAACAAATCTGAGGAGAGAGGAGAAGAGGCAGGATGTGGAGCGCCGGGAGTGTGGCTTTGTGGGTTCTGACGGCGTTGCTCCCACTGGGCTCGGTGATGGGAGGCCAGGATCCTTCTTAAGGCGGTCATCCCTAGGTGAGTGTTGGGCTTACCGCAACGTATGCGTTGACAGCGCAGGCTGCAGATGGCAACACTATTGTCAGCAGCTGACACGTTAAAAAAAGCCCACACTGCGGAGCCATGTGCCGGCGTCCTGGGAGCGCAAGATGTGACCGTGCATGGTGGATGGCTCGCTCCAGATACATTTGCAGTCTGCTTTTTGCCTCCGGTGCACTGTGAGTTCTGCCTGCTTCTCCTCCCTATCTCCGTCTCTCCCTCTGAACTCCCCTCCTCTTCCTCTCTTGTGGGCACCCACGTGACATCCATTGACACATCATCATCGTCACCTTCACCACCACTGACCATAGAGACCTCGGAGTAGGCAGCAACAGCGGGGACCACCCTCCTTGGGCTGATCTGGATACTGTCGTCAGACCGCTGGGTGGCGGCCGTTGCTACCTCTTCCGATGCCAAGAATGGCTGTGCATCGGTAAGATCTGGTAATGGATGGGAAAATAATTCCTCTCACTCGAGTGGAGGGGTTATGGTGGTGGTGGTGGTGTCTTTGGGGGTGCACACAGCAGAGAGTGAGGAGGGTGCAGATACAGAGGATGAGGAGGCTGCAGAAGAGGGAGGCTGAGTGAACCACTCAACCAACTCTGGTGCGTCCTTTGAAGTTATCGCACACACCTTCTCCAACTTCCCACTTAGGCTCCGGACTGTGCACCTGCCCGACCCCTACCACCCCTGCGGAACGGCCTGCCTCTTCCTCTGCCTGTCATTTTCAATATGACCCTGTGCCAAAGTCCCTAGAGAAGAGCAGTATTTGTGTAAAAAAGTATATAGCAGGCCTCAATCAGTTTTTTATAAACCCCTCAATTATAAGTATATCACACATATCGATAACACACCTATACCAGTCCTTAACAGGACTTTTGTGGCCCTATTAGCTAGCGTTTGGTGTCCCTAACAGCCTGTCCCTGCTCAAAAATGCAACCTCTCCCTACACTGGCAAACACTGAATGTAAAATGGCTGCCAGATCGGGTTCTGTTATAGGGTCGGCGGGGTGTCCATGTGCTGAAACCTCTCAATTGGCTGTCCTGTCCCACCTGATGGATGTGTCATCATGGGTCAAAGTTCGGCGCTATGCCAAAAAATGTGCGATTATGTGCGAATATCGCCATATGTTCTCATTTTCGACGAATAGCGAACGAGCAAAGTTTGCTGCAAAACGACCGCCGGGCGAACCGCAAGGCCATCTCTATTAGTGAGTTCTTCACTGCGGTGTTTGCGAGAAGCCATCTTGGGATCAGATGTTTGTTCATTTGTATTACATGACACAACAAGAGCCGTACGTGAAGATCTGGGTCTCTGCAGAGCGGATTCATGTCAGGAGATCATTAGGATGAGGTCTATCAGCCGGCGGTTCACAGGGAGCGGCAGAGCCCGAACATGTCTGGACCGGGAACTCTTCTCATATGATAAACACACTGTATGTAATACACGTTAAACCCTTACCTCACCACTGACAAGAGACTGGCTTGCTGTCAGTGAATGAGAACACTCTTGTTTCCATTCAGAGCCAGTAGTCCTGTCCATACTAGTCCTGCTCTCATTTGAGAAGTGCATACAGTTGTATCCAGTCTAGACAATGCTCTGTGAGCTAAACAGTCCGGACTCCAGACTGATACATTGTAACAAACTAGCAGAGTTGTATCCAGTCTAGACAATGCTCTGTGAGCTAAAGAGCCTGGACCCCAGACAGATACATTGTAACAAACTAGCACAGTTGTATCCAGTCTAGACAATGCTCTGTGAGCTAAACAGCCCGGACTCCAGACTGATACATTGTAACAAACTAGCACAGTTGTATCCAGTCTAGACAATGCTCTGCGAGCTAAACAGCCTGGACTCCAGACTGATACATTGTAACAAACTAGCACAGTTGTATCCAGTCTAGACAATGCTCTGTGATCTAAACAGCCCGGACTCCAGACTGATACATTGTAACAAACTAGTACAGTTGTATCCAGTCTAGACAATGCTCTGTGATCTAAACAGCCCGGACTCCAGACTGATACATTGTAACAAACTAGTACAGTTGTATCCAGTCTAGACAATGCTCTGTGAGCTAAACAGCCCGGACTCCAGACTGATACATTGTAACAAACTAGTACAGTTGTATCCAGTCTAGACAATGCTCTGTGATCTAAACAGCCCGGACTCCAGACTGATACATTGTAACAAACTAGCACAGTTGTATCCAGTCTAGACAATGCTCTGTGAGCTAAACAACCCGGACTAGAGACTGATACACTGTAACAAACTAGCACAGTAGTATCCAGTGTAGACAATGCTCTGTGAGCTAAACAGCCCGGACTCCAGACTGATACATTGTAACAAACTAGCACAGTTGTATCCAGTCTCGACAATGCTCTGTGAGCTAAACAGCCCGGACTCCAGACTGATACATTGTAACAAACTAGCACAGTTGTATCCAGTCTAGACAATGCTCTGTGAGCTAAACAGCCCGGACTCCAGACTGATACATTGTAACAAACTAGCACAGTAGTATCCAGTGTAGACAATGCTCTGTGAGCTAAACAGCCCGGACTCCAGACTGATACATTGTAACAAACTAGCACAGTAGTATCCAGTGTAGACAATGCTCTGTGAGCTAAACTGCCCGGACCCCAGACTGATACATTGTAACAAACTAGCACAGTTGTATCCAGTCTAGACAATGCTCTGTGAGCTAAACAACCCGGACTAGAGACTGATACACTGTAACAAACTAGCACAGTAGTATCCAGTGTAGACAATGCTCTGTGAGCTAAACAGCCCGGACTCCAGACTGATACATTGTAACAAACTAGCACAGTTGTATCCAGTCTCGACAATGCTCTGTGAGCTAAACAGCCCGGACTCCAGACTGATACATTGTAACAAACTAGCACAGTTGTATCTAGTCTAGACAATGCTCTGTGAGCTAAACAGCCCGGACTCCAGACTGATACATTGTAACAAACTAGCACAGTAGTATCCAGTGTAGACAATGCTCTGTGAGCTAAACAGCCCGGACTCCAGACTGATACATTGTAACAAACTAGCACAGTAGTATCCAGTGTAGACAATGCTCTGTGAGCTAAACTGCCCGGACCCCAGACTGATACATTGTAACAAACTAGATATGTGCAGCTGCTTCTGATGGGTTGAGCTGGCTGAGCACTGTCGGGACTGGTTATACAGCGCACATAATACCACCATACAGTACCTAATTACTATGTAGCATCCAAACAAGTCCACACAATACAACGATATAGTTTCCAAATAATTTAATTCCAAATAAAACCACCATATAACGGCAAAACACACGTTTGCTCCTGGGGGTCCCATTTTTAGGCCTTCCTAGGGATTTGGGGCCCTGGGAAATCGCCTCATCTGTCACTCCCCCCACAATTATTATCTTCGGATCTATTTGCAGTACACTTCAGGCTTTGTACAGGATCGGGTATACGTATCGCATTACAATCCGCACTTTGGCGCTGGCAGCTCATGTTCACAATGGTCTTGGAGGCATCAAAGAGAGTTTATATTTTCACGTGACACCGTATCGAAGCCGCAACAAAAAAAATCACCTTTGTTGTGGCCCCAAGTGCTTTTGCTGGGCTTTCATGTTGTGTGCCGGCCTTATAATGGGGCGCCTGCGCGGCCTGCTCCCTGTTTGATCTGATCCGCTCTGTGGGTTGTGCTCCATTAGCCATTATTTTGCAACGAGCTGAAACAATGGAGGCTTTTAGAATGTAACAATCCATCTTGTCACTTGTGTCTTAATCTTTCTTGAACACAAACACAGCACAATACAGAAGGAAAGTGCCCAGACACCAGCGCGGACCTGCCCCGGCATGAAACGCGCGCAGAACCCTTCCCAGCACTTCTGGGTTATTACATGGGCCTGCTCATTAGGACATCTGTCAGCATGAGATAATAATGACCTGTTTATCTACGGAGAAGAAGTAGGTCACAACCTCCAGCAGGAGGAACAGCAGCAAACATGAGCTTAGCGTTCAGATTCACAGAATACAGGCTGCTGTACACGAGCAGGGGTTAGGGCGAATGCTGCTCTGTGCCATATAATACAATAATACAGCTACAGGGGAAACGCGAAAAATGTGAATATCGTGCAAAGTTCATTTATTTCAGTAATGCTACTTAAAAGGTGACACTAACACATGAGACTCATTACAGGCAGAGCGAGACATTTAGGCCTTTATTTGGTATAATTTGGATGATTATGGCTTACAGCTTATGAAACCCCAAAGTCACAATTTCGAGGTCCCCTTTGCTCAGGGGGTATGGACTAATTAGCTGACTAGAGTCTGACAGTCTGAGCCAAGAATATGGAACCTTTTCACAAAACTCAAATTTTAAGCTGCATTTATGCAATTCCTTATAATTTGCATTACTGAAATAAATGGACTTTTGCACAATTTTCTAATTTTTTGAGTTTCACCTCTATATAGTGCCCAAATAATACCACCATACAGTGCATAAATACCACCATACAGTGCCCAAATAATACCACCATACAGTGCCTAAATAATACCACCATACAGTGCCTAAATAATACCACCATACAGTGCCTAAATAATACCACCATACAGTGCATAAATACCACCATACAGTGCACAAATAATACCACCATACAGTGCATAAATACCACCATACAGTGCACAAATAATACCACCATACAGTGCCTAAATAATACCACCATACAGTGCCTAAATAATACCACCATACAGTGCATAAATACCACCATACAGTGCACAAATAATACCACCATACAGTGCATAAATACCACCATACAGTGCCCAAATAATACCACCATACAGTGCCCAAATAATACCACCATACAGTGCCTAAATAATACCACCATACAGTGCCTAAATAATACCACCATACAGTGCATAAATACCACCATACAGTGCACAAATAATACCACCATACAGTGCATAAATACCACCATACAGTGCACAAATAATACCACCATACAGTGCCTAAATAATACCACCATACAGTGCCTAAATAATACCACCATACAGTGCATAAATACCACCATACAGTGCACAAATAATACCACCATACAGTGCATAAATACCACCATACAGTGCCCAAATAATACCACCATACAGTGCACAAATACCACCATGCAATGCCATAATAATACCACCATACAGTGCCCAAATAATACCACTATACAGTGCACAAATAATACCACCATACAGTGCATAAATACCACCATACAATGCCATAAATAATACCACCATACAGTGCCCAAATAATACCACCATACAGTGCACAAATAATACCACCATACAGTGCATAAATACCACCACACAGTGCATAAATACCACCATACAGTGCCCAAATAATACCACCATACAGTGCCATAAATAATACCACCATACAGTGCCCAAATAATACCACCATACAGTGCCCAAATAATACCACCATACAGTGCACAAATAATACCACCATACAGTGCATACATATCACCATACAGTGCCCAAATAATACCACCATACAGTGCCTAAATACCACCATACAGTGCCCCAAATAATACTACCATACAGTGCATAAATACCACCATACAATGCCCCAAATAATACCACCATACAGTGCATAAATACCACCATACAGTGCCCCAAATAATACCACCATACAGTGCCCAAATAATACCACCATACAGTGCATAAATACCACCATACAATGCCCCAAATAATACCACCATACAGTGCCCAAATAATACCACCATACAGTGCATAAATACCACCATACAGTGCCCAAATAATACCACCATACAGTGCATAAATACCACCATACAGTGCACAAATAATACCACCATGCAGTGTATAAATAGTACCACCATACAGCACATAAATACCACTATACAGTGCATAAATACCACTATACAGTGCATAAATACCACCATACAGTGCACAAATAATACCACCATACAGTGCCCAAATAATACCACCATGCAGTGCACAAATAATACCACCATACAGTGCACAAATAATACACCATACAGTGCACAAATAATACCACCATACAGTGCATAAATAGTACCATTATACAGCACCAATTTTATATAGTTATGCAGTGTCCATATAATACAATCACACAGTGCCCAAATAATACCACCATACAATGTTCAAATGATACCATCACACAGTGCCTAAATAATACCATCATACAGTGCCCACATACCACTATACAGTGCACAAATAATACCGCCATACAGTGCACAAATAATACCGTTATACAGTGCTCAAATAATACAATCCATCATATAATACCAAAACAATATAATTATACAGTACTTAAATAATACAATCATACAGTGCCCAAACAATAGTCATGCAGTGCCCAAATAGTACCACCAAACAGTGGTCAAAAAAGTCATACAGTGCCCAAATAATACAGTCATAGAGAGCCCTAATAATACAACCATGCAGATTACTGGGACTGGCTGTGGGGAGGTAGTTTTTTTTCTCTCTCTCATCCTGCTCCTTCAGGTCCCTTCCACAAGGCCCCCAAGAAAACAGGGACCCTGGGCAACTGCCCAGTCTGTCGGCCCTTGAGTGTGAACCTACAGTAGCCTACTGTGTAATGGTACATTGTATCTAACCCCCAGCGACAGGAGAGAGATTTGTTCTGCTGAAGTGTTTTGGATCGCCTACGGTGATACAATGTAACAAACCCTCAGCTCTGGAACTAGTTTTCAGTATACAATGATTATCCTTTTATACATTGTGTACACTTTTTTTATCTGATCACTTTTCTCTTTTCATACCTTGGAGACACCTGGCTGTTTTCTTCTGGAAAACAGCGCCACTCCTGTCTACAGGTCATGGGTGGTATTGCAGTTCTGCTCCATTGACATAAATAGGAATGATCTGCAATACCAAACACAACCCGTGGACAGGCGAGGCGCTGTTTTTTGGAAGAAAAAAAAAACGAGTTTTCTTCTTCCATGTGAGTTAGGCTTTCAAAAGTCAGTTAGATGTTCACATCTAGCGCTGTGCAGAATGGGATTTTTACGGCTTGGCTTTGGTTCCCGCTATCTATCGTAGAGTAAACTAGCGGATTAGTAAACGTCTTGAGAAGCCGATATCACGTTCACACTCATTTTAGTGAGACAGATTCATCCGCTTAGTGTCATAACAGCGGCCGCCACACGTCTGTATCCTAATGTGACACCATGTGGAACGGATGTGATGGACAGGCGCAAACCGGAGGGCGCAGGAGCGGTCTGTCTCCAATTCCGAGAGTGCAATTTTATGCAGTTGCAAATTTGTGCAAAAAGTAGAAAACCCCATTACAGGGCCTTGCATGCGGCAATGGTGGGGGTGCAAATTAAAGGGACACTTCCATAAAAAAAAATTGGGGAAGTCCATGCATTCTACTTCCTGTCCTGGCTCTTTAAAGGGGTGATCCCACGCTTAATGTGAAAACCAGACCTCACATTGTACATGACAATCTCTTTCTAATAAACTTCCTACCAGCCCTGTACCTCCACATTCATTGCTCCAATTGCTCTGCAAGATTTATTTCAAGCTGTCAGCTTAGGGGGCGTGCGCTTTCTCAGGGGGCATGTCCTTTCTGCTGCAGCTGAAGGACGGAACTGAGCATGTGCTTCCATCTCAATGAGCAGGACAGAGAAATTAGAAGCAGAGCAAACAGCAGGTGGCGCTATACAGATAGATTTCAATGAATAGCTCAGCGGCCATGCTACATTTTTAATTATATGCAATTACAAAAGTATTCAGATCCAGGGGCTGGTTTGCAAAATGTTGAATATTTTTCTTGGGACAATCCCCTTAACTTCCCCTTTGGTCTCCCTCAGTCAGACCATCACTGCGGTCAGAGAGGGAAGGGGAGGAGTGACTCCATAAGAGCATCAGATTTTACGCTAATAAGCGCAATGCTCTTCGTTCGGCCTCTTTATCTAGGCCTATCATAGAGCCGTCATGCTGTTATCCCAATTCTACACTTACTATCATTGTGAGGATTACCATCCAGATAACACCTTCCTCTCACAGCAGCCGTAAACTGACAAGGGGGTCACCTATCTATATAGGAGGTCTTTAAATGTGTGCCGACTGCCACAGAAGGACAAGATTTTGTACATCATTTGTACAATGGCATAGTATTGTTGAAATGCGTAAAAAAAGACAAAAAATTCTAAAAATAATGTGTTTTCTAGGAATATTGAGTTTAAAAAATACTCCTTTCTGATTAATGTATTGCTTTAAAGAAACAAAGCGGCTTTAAAACATGTTATGTTATTTTTGGGGGATGTCTTTCGGGATGTTTCGGACTCCAAAAAATATATTAACCCAATAGCTGCCAGGTCCAACATCGTCCCAAATGCACATGTATGTTACGTGTGTGTATCTGTCAGTGTCTATTCATGATCAAGTGTCTACCAAGCGGGATAACCCACGGGGTTGCAGTCCAGGTGTGCATGAGGATGTTCTCTGGGCTTTCCTCCCTTCATGTCAGCCAGTGTGAAGACTCCCATCATCCTTACTGGTGGGTGCAGCAAGAGATAAAAGAGCCCACAGGACTAACCACCTAAAGGAGAGTAAGGAATCCTACTGCAGTGATGTCAGCAAGAGTGATGTCATCGGGAAGGTGGGCTCTGACATGAATCTACCCAGATATTTCATATTCCATTGTCTCACTTCCAGTAACCATTTCAAAGCTGGGCTGCAAAATGCAATGCTGAGCGTATGTGATACTGTTCTTCATGTTACAGTCGTCTGGTTGAGAAATCCCATTTCCGTTTCCGTACCCCCATTAAGGAATTATGAATTAGCAGTGGGGATCTCCCAGTCAGGACCCTTATCCCCTAGCCGGACTCCTCTAGAGGACCCAGCAAATCCATACAGTATACAGACAATCCGTAGTTTTAAATGATCACCATGTAATGCTTGTTTCCACCTGTGGTGGCGCTGCAGGGAAACTGAATACTTGCTCCTGGGTTCCTCTACAGATCACAGCTGATTGCTGGAGGTCTGTATGGAGTTCTAGTCCTAAACAGAGAACCTCTTTAATCTTGGGGCACATTTACCAATTCTACCCAATATGGCTCAGGCTGAATAATAAATTTGGCGCATCTTTCAGCACAGTAACATAATTAATGTTGGTCTACCTAGCTAACCTCTGCCCTCCCTGCAATAATGACATGATTAGTGGCGGTCTATCTGGCTGCCCCCCCCACCTGCTATAATGACATGGTTAGCGAAAGTCAACCTGTTGTGACATAATTAGTGGGGGTCCACCTCGTGTCACATAATTAGTCGGGGTCCACCTCGTGTCACATAATTAGTCGGGGTCCACCTCGTGTCACATAATTAGTGGGGGTCTACCTCGTGTCACATAATTAGTGGGGGTCTACCTCGTGTCACATAATTAGTGGGGGTCCACCTCGTGTCACATAATTAGTGGGGGTCTACCTCGTGTCACATAATTAGTGGGGGTCTACCTCGTGTCACATAATTAGTGGGGGTCCACCTCGTGTCACAATTAGTGGGGGTCCACCTCGTGTCACATAATTAGTGGGGGTCTACCTCGTGTCACATAATTAGTGAGGGTCTACCTCGTGTCACATAATTAGTGGGGGTCTACCTCGAGTCACATAATTAGTGGGGGTCTACCTCGTGTCACATAATTAGTGGGGGTCTACCTCGTGTCACATAATTAGTGGGGGTCCACCTCGTGTCACATAATTAGTGGGGGTCTACCTCGTGTCACATAATTAGTGAGGGTCTACCTCGTGTCACATAATCAGTGGGGGTCTACCTCGAGTCACATAATTAGTGGGGGTCTACCTCGTGTCACATAATTAGTGGGGGTCTACCTCGTGTCACATAATTAGTGGGGGTCCACCTCGTGTCACATAATTAGTGGGGGTCTACTTCGTGTCACATAATTAGTGGGGGTCTACCTCGTGTCACATAATTAGTGGGGGTCTACCTCGTGTCACCTACACTGAACAAAAATATAAACGCAACACTTTCGGTTTTGCTCCCATTTTGCATGAGCTGAACTCAGAGGTCTGAAACATTTTCTACAGACACAAAAGACCCATTACTCTCAAATATTGTCCACAAATCTGTCTAAATCTGTGTCAGTGAGCACTTCTCCTTTGCCGAGATAATCCATCCCACCTCACAGGTGTGGCATATCAAGGTGCTGATTAGGTGCCTTAGACTGCCCACAATAAAAGGCCACTCTGAAATGTGCAGTTTGATCACACAGCACAATGCCACAGATGTCGCAACATTTGAGGGAGCGTGCAATTGGCATGCTGACTGCAGGAATGTCTATCCCCACTAATAATGTCATTATAGAGGGGAAGGAGACCCAGCCAGGTAGACCACCACTAATCATGTCACCCCAGGTAGACCGCCACTAACCATGTCACCCCAGATAGACCACCACTAATCATGTCACCCCAGGTAGACTGCCACTAATCATGTCACCCCAGGTAGACTGCCACTAATCATGTCAACTCAGTTAGACCGCCAATAATCATGTCACCCCAAGTATACTGCCACTAATTATGTCATGCCACGTATACCGCCACTAATCATGTCACCCCAGGTAGACCCCTGCTAATAATGTCATTATAGATGGGAGGAGCCAGGTAGACCACTGCTTATCGTGTCACGCCAGTTAGACTGCCACTAACCATATCATTATAGAGGAAGAGAGGACCCAGCCAGGTAGACCACCACTTATCATGTCATGCCAGATAGCCTGCCAGGTAGACTGCCACTGATCATGTCAGTATGGCAGGGGACCTCAGTCAGGTAGACCCTCATTAATCATGCCATTATAGTGGGTGGGTGGGGGATAGCCAGCTAGAATAACACTCAGGGCCGGACTGGGGATAAAAACCAGCCCTGGAAAAAGTTGCACACCAGCCCCACAGCGTTGCGTCATTATTTACTTGTTTATAAAAGGGGAAAGCATTCATTTTAAAACACGTGTGTAAACACGAATATGAACTTTGCCCCACAATAGCTCTTTTGTAGAACCCCATTGTTCATATTACTGTTTTACTGGCTAGGGCAGCGCTAAATCCCAGCCATCAGTGCCGTTGACGTCACCGGGGTTCCTGGCAGCCCCATGGAGAGCCCCGACACGTCACCAGATCTTCAAAAAATGCCTTTGCCCTGCGCGATTTAGCGCAGGGCAAAGGAGAGCATCGGAGCATGAACTGCTCCGATGCTCAAGTCAGAAGGCCTGCCTGGGTGAAAATGGAGGGATGTCCGGGTTCAGCTCTGAACCCGAACAACCCCTTTAATTTATACTCAGATATAGTCCTCCTGTAAGTACCTGGCCTTCCCCCTCTGTCCTCCTCTTCCTCACCCCCTTCCCCTTCTGTCCCCCTTGAATGTATGTCAGCAGCAGCACCAGGAGAAGGACTGGAGCTGCAGGCTGCACAGGGACAAGTGAGTGACTGGCACCCCCTTCCTGCTGTCACAGAGTTGCTGGGTTCTCCTGGAAAAGTTCTTTAATTGCAGCTGCCTGGAGGTGGTGGGCTCCAAGCTTCTCACAGCCACTCTGACCACCATGCATGGAGTTTCAGCTGCCTGGAAGTGACCTCCAGGCTTCTATGTAGGAAGGCACAGTAGACTGCTGGGAGCTGCCTGTGTGGAGGCTGAGCAGCCTGCTGGATGCAGAGAGCTGTGTGATCACTGTCCCCTCCTGTACAGAGAGCAGCAAGGGACTCTCCAGGAGTGGCATCGGCTGGGCAGATCCGCTTCTAGGATGTGGGCTCCATGGGCATTCTGTAACCCTCACATGCTTCTTTATACATCACAGCAAGGAGATTGGGGCAGTTGACAGCAGGGCTCTGGCTGGAGGTAGCCCTTTGTGAAAGGTTGTCACACAGGTTGTCAGGGGCTGGGAGTGGAGAACATCTTGGTGTGTAACCTGGTGTCACTGTGCTGTACAAAGGACCTGCTGGGCATGGTGCCTCCACAGAGGGCAGGGAATCAGATTGACTGAGGAGGGCTTGTACTTTGGAGAAGAATATGTGGCTTCATGTGACAGATCAGAGGAATGGCACAGAAGAGTGTGTGGATGAGGATACGTCGTGTCTCCAGGAGCTCTGCCCCTGACATCTCCAAGTGACAGACACTGCTGGACCCCCCTGGCACCCTGCACACAGAGCCTTCCTGTATGTATGGCTGGTGCCAACTTGTGATCAGATCTGACAGTCTGAAGCCAGGAAGCGCTGCCACCCTGTCCCCAGGTCTGCTCTGTGCATGCACCCAGAGCCCTCTGTGCCCACGCCGGTGATGCCATGTCCCGCAACCATAGTGGAGGTGATGTGGGAGGCTCTGGGCTCTGGATAAAAAGCAGCTCTGGAGGTAAAGGCAGGGGCAGGGACCGTTACTACGGCACGAAAGATGTGGAGTCGGGGCAACAGGGTGCTGTTGAACTCCAGTAGAGGGGATGGGCTGCTTCTCCAAGGCACCGGTGACACTGGCAGGGGCAGCGGTGTGGGACCAGGAGGGGGCTTGCAGGAGAGCCGCCGTGGGAAGCAGGGAGCTCGCATGAGCTTATTGGGGAAGCCGCTGTCGTACAACAGCAGCCAGAGCTGCCGTAAGAACGTGAAGTACCGGAGGCTGCATAACTACCTGTGCAACGTGCTGGAGAGACCCCGGGGCTGGGCATTTGTCTACCACGTCTTTGTGAGTACCGGACACCGTGCTGCTGTGTATAATGCACCGCCACTCGCCACATGTGGGCATGGCCCTGACATCCAATACATACCAGGGAAAGCTATACTGTGCATTTATAATGTGTGCAGGGTGCCTGGGGGGTCCAGCAGGGTCTGTCACTTGGAGATGTCAGGGGCAGATCTCCTGGAGACACGACGTATCCTCATCCACACACTCTTCTGTGCGATTCCTCTGCTCTGTCACATGAAGCCACATATTCTTCTCCAAAGTACAAGCCCTCCTCAGTCAATCTGATTATCTGCCCTCTGTGGAGGCACCATGCCCAGCAGGTCCTTTGTACAGCACAGTGACACCAGGTTACACACCAAGATGTTCTCCACTCCCAGCCCCTGACAACCTGTGTGACAACCTTTCACAAAGTGCTACCTCCAGCCAGAGCCCTGCTGTCAACTGCCCCAATCTCCTTGCTGTGATGCATAAAGAAGCATGTGAGGGTACAGAGTGCCCATGGAGCCCAGATCCTAGAAGCTGATTTGCCCAGCCGATGCCACTCCTGGAGATTACTGTAAACTGGAGACTGTATGTAAACTAATAGTATACACTACATAACCCTGGCAGCCTGCACAGTCACATGTGGGCACAGCCCTGGCATCCAATACATATCACAGAGAGCTATACTGTGCATTATAAGCTATACTGCACAGTATAGCTCTCTGTGATATACCATATTTTTCGCCGTATAAGACGCACCGGCCTATAAGACGCACCTAGGTTTTTGAGGAGGAAAATAAGAAAAAAAATATTTTGAACCAAAAGGTGTGCTTTTGGTGGGTTTTGAACTAATTGTGGTCTGTGGATGGCACTATTACTGGGGATCTGTGGCTGACGGACACTGTTATGGGGGGGATCTGTGGCTGACGGGCACTGTTATGGGGGGATCTGTGGCTGACGGGCACTGTTATGGGGGGATCTGTGGCTGACGGGCACTGTTATGGGGGGATCTGTGGGTGACGGGCACTGTTATGGGGGGATCTGTGGGTGACGGGCACTGTTATGGGGGATCTGTGGGTGACGGGCACTGTTATGGGGGATCTGTGGGTGACGGGCACTGTTATGGGGGATCTGTGGGTGACGGGCACTGTTATGGGGGATCTGTGGGTGACGCACATGGGGGATCTGTGGGTGACACTTATGGGGGATCTGTGGGTGACACTTATGGGGGATCTGTGGGTGACACTTATGGGGGATCTGTGGGTGACACTTATGGGGGATCTGTGGGTGACACTTATGGGGGATCTGTGGGTGACACTTATGGGGGATCTGTGGGTGACACTTATGGGGGATCTGTGGGTGACACTTATGGGGGATCTGTGGGTGACACTTATGGGGGATCTGTGGGTGACACTTATGGGGGATCTGTGGGTGACACTTATGGGGGATCTGTGGGTGACACTTATGGGGGATCTGTGGGTGACACTTATGGGGGATCTGTGGGTGACACTTATGGGGGATCTGTGGGTGACACTTATGGGGGATCTGTGGGTGGCTCTTATTGGGGTCTCTGTGTATGACAGTTATGGGGGGATCTGTGGATGACACATATATAGCATCTTATGCTATGTGTCATCCACAGATCCCCTCCATAAGTGTCCCTGCAGTGAATGACCCTCAATACAGGGCTGGGGGCCGGCATCTGGCTTTATAATGACAGCGGGGCCCGTGCAGTGACTGTATTCTAATACACGGGCCCCGCTCACTGTATAATCGTATGTCTAATAGTAAATAGTTATGTGCATAATCGCATAATGAGCGGAGTACTTACAACTACAAGCGCTCGCCGAGAGGAGGGAGGAGGCAGGAGGCAGGCCGGGAGGACAGGCGCTGGCAGCGTGAGTCATACGTCATGCGCCCACGCCGCCTGCTTCATTCATAAAGTGGGCGGCGCAGGCGCGTGACGTATGACTCACACACTGCCAGCGCCCGTCCTCCCAGCCTGCCTCCTCCCTACTCTCGGCGAGCGTTTGTAGTTGTAAGTACTCCGCAAAAAATTTGCGCAAAAAATTCGCACAAAAAATTGCGCAAAAAATCGCGCGAAAATTCGCACGAAAATTCGCAAATCGCAATGGACAATTGGATGCCAGGGATGTGCCCACATGTGACTGTGCAGGCTGTCAGGGTTATGTAGTGTATATTAGTGTACATACAGTCTTAAAATTTATAGGACTGTATGTAAATAATATACACTACATAACCCTGACAGCCTGCACAGTCACATGTAGGCACAGCCTGGCCCCTTCTTACCCCCAGTATTTGCGGCTCCTCAAGTCCTCTCAGGGCTGTTTGCATAGGTCATGACGGCGGGCGGCAGACACAGGGGTCGGGCTCTGCGGCCTGGGCATCTGGAGGTGAGGCCACTTGCAGGAAGTCAGAGAGGGGCAGCCACACACAGGACAGCCAGCCAGGAGGATCACGGGCTGCTGCTCACAGTGACACCAGGTGGTCGGAGGGAGCAGTGCCGCTCCCACGGAGGCCGGCTGCCGGCCTGCTCAGCTCCACCCACCGGCCACCACTACAGAGCTTTCAGATTCGGCCTGCCGGCCGTCGAAAAGGTGCAGACACATCTTAAAGCGGCCCCAGGGCCGGCGGCCTACCGGGAAATTTCCCGGTATCCCGGTGGGCCAGTCCGGCCCTGATAACACTAATTATGTTATTATAGATAGGGAACACAGCTAGGTAGACCCCACTAATTACACTGAACAAAAATATAAACGCAACCCTTTCGGTTTTGCTCCCATTTTGCATGAGCTGAACTCAAAGATCTGAAACATTTTCTACAGACACAAAAGACCCATTACTCTCAAATATTGTTCACAAATCTGTGTTAGTGAGCACTTCTCCTTTGCCGAGGTAAGGCTACTTTCACACTAGCGTTCGGGTTTCCGTTCGTGAGCTCCGTTTGACGGAGCTCACGAGCGGACCCGAACGCAGCCGTCCAGCCCTGATGCAGTCTGAATGGAGGCGGATCCGCTCAGACTGCATCAGTCTGGCGGCGTTCAGCCTCCGCTCCGCTCGCCTCCGCACGGCCAGGCGGACAGCTGAACGCTGCTTGCAGCGTTCGGGTGTCCGCCTGGCCGTTCGGAGGCGTGCGGATCCGTGCGGATCCGTCCAGACTTTCAATGTAAGTCAATGGGGACGGATCCGTTTGAAGATGCCACAATGTGGCTCAATCTTCAAGCGGATCCGTCCCCCATTGACTTTACATTGAAAGTCTGGACGGATCCGTCCCAGGCTATTTTCACACTTAGCTTTTTTTTGCTAATATAATGCAGACGGATCCGTTCTGAACGGAGCCTCCGTCTGCATTATTATGAGCGGATCCGTTCAGAACGGATCCGCCCGAACGCTAGTGTGAAAGTAGCCTAATCCATCCCACCTCACAGGTGTGGCGTATCAAGGTGCTGATTAGACAGCATGAATATTGCACAGGTGTGCCTTAGACTGCCCACAATAAAAGGCCACTCTGAAATGTGCACAGTTTTGCCTTACTGGGAGGGGGGGTCAGAAAACCAGTCAGTATCTGGTGTGGCCACCATTTGCCTCACACAGTACAACACATCTCCGTCACATAGAGTTGATCAGGTTGTTGATTGTGGCCTGTGGAATATTGGCCCACTCCTCTTTAATAGCTGTGCGAAGTTGCAGGAACTGGAATACTCTGTCGTATTCGCCGATCCAGAGCATCCCAAATATGCTCAATGGGTGACATGTGCGGTGAGTATGCTGGCCATGCAAGAGCTGGGATGTTTTCAGCTTCCAGGAATTGTGTTCAGATCCTTGCAATATGGGGCCGTGCATTATCATGCTGCATCATGAGGTGATGGTCGTGGATGAATGGCACAACAATGGGCCTCAGGATCTCGTCACGGTATCTCTGTGCATTCAAAATGTCATCAATAAAATGCACCTGTGTTCGTTGTCCATAACATACGCCTGCCCATGCCATAACCCCACCGCCAGCATGGGCCACTCGATCCACAACGTTGACATCAGCAAACCGCTCACCCACACGATGCCACACACACTGTCTGCCATCTGCCCTGAACAGTGAAAACCGGGACTCATCCGTGAACAGAACGCCTCTCCAATGTGCCAGACGCCATCGAATGTGAGCATTTGCCCACTCAAGTCGGTTACGATGACAAACTGCAGTCAGGTCCAGACCCCGATGAGGACGACAAGCAGATGAGCTTCCCTGAGACGGTTTCTGACAGTTTGTGCATAAATTCTTTGGTTATGCAAACCAATTGTGGCTGCAGCTGTCCGGGTGGCTGGTCTCAGACGATCATGGAGGTGAACATGCTGGATGTGGAGGTCCTGGGCTGGAGTGGTTACACGTGGTCTGTGGTTGTGAGGCCGGTTGAATGTACTGCCAAATTCTCTGAAACGCCTTTGAAGACAACTTTTGGTAGAGAAATGAACATTCATTGCACGGGCAATAGCTCTGGTAGACATTCCTGCAGTCAGCATGCCAATTGCAAGCTCCCTCAAACGTTGCGACATCTGTGGCATTGTGCTGTGTGATCAAACTGCACATTTCAGAGTGGCCTTTTATTGTGGGCAGTCTAAGGCACCTAATCAGCACCTTGATATGCCACACCTGTGAGGTGGGATGGATTATCTCGGCAAAGGAGAAGTGCTCACTAACACAGATTTAGACAGATTTGTGAACAATATTTGAGAGTAAAGGGTCTTTTGTGTCTGTAGAAAATGTTTCAGATCTTTGAGTTCAACTCATGCAAAATTGGAGCAAAACCAAAAGGGTTGCGTTTATATTTTTGTTCAGTGCAATTAGTGGGGTCTACCTAGCTGTGTTCCCTATCTATAATAACATAATTAGTGTTATTCTAGCTGGCTATCCCCCACCCACCCACTATAATGGCATGATTAATGAGGGTCTACCTGACTGAGGTCCCCTGCCATACTGACATGATCAGTGGCAGTCTACCTGGCAGGCTATCTGGCATGACATGATAAGTGGTGGTCTACCTGGCTGGGTCCTCTCTTCCTCTATAATGATATGGTTAGTGGCAGTCTAACTGGCGTGACACGATAAGCAGTGGTCTACCTGGCTCCTCCCATCTATAATGACATTATTAGCAGGGGTCTACCTGGGGTGACATGATTAGTGGCGGTATACGTGGCATGACATGATTAGTGGCGGTATTCTTGAGGGTGACATGATTAGTGGCGGTCTAACTGGGGTGACATGGTTAGCGGCAGTCTACCTGGGGTGACATGATTAGTGGCAGTCTACCTGGGGTGACATGGTTAGTGGCAGTCTACCTGGGGTGACATGATTAGTGGCAGTCTACCTGGGGTGACATGGTTAGTGGCAGTCTACCTGGGGTGACATGGTTAGTGGCAGTCTACCTGGGGTGACATGGTTAGTGGCAGTCTACCTGGGGTGACATGGTTAGTGGTGGTATATGTGGCATGACATGATTAGTGGCAGTCTTCTTGGGGTGACATGATGAGTGGCAGTAACTGGGGTGACATGATTAGTGGCAGTCTACCTGGAGTGACATGTTTATTGGTGGTCTACCTGGGATGACATGGTTAGTGGCAGTCTACCTGGAGTGACATGTTTATTGGTGGTCTACCTGGGATGACATGGTTAGTGGCAGTTTACCTGGAGTGACATGTTTATTGGTGGTCTACCTGGGATGACATGGTTAGTTGCAGTTTACCTGGGGTGACATGTTTAGTGGTGGTCTACCTGTCCCTAGGATGACATGATTAGTGGCGGTCTACCCGGGGGTGACATGGTTAGTGGCGGTCTACCTGGGATAACATGGTTAGTGGTGGTCTATCTTCGGTGACATGGTTAGTAGCAGTCTACCTGGGGTGACATAATAAGTGATGGTCTACCTGGGATTACATGGTTAGTGGCAGTATATGTTGCATGACATGATTAGTTGCAGTCTACCTGGGGTGACATGATTAGTGAAGATTTACCTTAGGTGACATGATTAGCGGCGGTCTACCTCGGGTGACATGGTTAGTGGCGGTCTACCTGGGGTGACATGGTTAGTGGCAGTCTACTTGGGATGACATGATTAGTGATGGTCTACCTCAGGTGACATGATTAGTGATGGTCTACCTCGGGTGACATGATTAGTGATGGTCTACCTGGGGTGACATGATTAGTAATGGTCTACTTGGGGTGACATGATTAGTTATGGTCTACCTGGGGTGACATGATTAGTGATGGTCTATCTCGGGTGACATGATTGGTGGCGGTCTACCTCGGGTGACATGATTAGTAATGGTCTACTTGGGGTGACATGATTAGTAATGGTCTACCTGGGGTGACATTATTAGTGATTGTCTACCTCGGGTGACATGATTGGTGGCGGTCTACCTCGGGTGACATGATTAGTGATGGTCTACCTCGGGTGACATGATAAGCGGCGGTCTACCTGATGGGGCATATTTAGGGCAGCTCTGCTGCTTACACTCTCCTTGTAGCTGTCCAGCTAAGACCTGTCCTAGGTTGCTAACATAGCTTATATGTTTATACAGCTAAACCTGCCAATAACCTTAATACAGTTCCTATGTTTGTGTGTTAAAGACAAAAGCAGAGTTATTTACTGTGACATCATGTTTGGATGTCATATAACTGTTATATATTGTGTTCACAGAAGCAGAAAAGATAATATGCCTTTAAGATTCATTATATAATGTAAGGTAAGCTCAATGACACAGCAGAAACAACAGAAAGCATAGAGTTAAACTGTTGTTGCTGGGCAGGAGTCTCGACCAATCACAGCCAGCCTCACACACAGCAAGACTTTTGACCAATCACAGCCAGCCTCACACACCGCCTGTGTGGTAAATTCCCTAGCAGGAGCTGCTAGAATCATTACACCAGAGGAGAGAAGCCCAACAGACATTCACTTCACTGAGAGCTGTGTTTTATGGAAGCAGAGAGGCCAAAATAGGTATTTAAAACAGTTATATAATGTTCCTACTGTTAATATAGTGATTAGAACTGTATACTGAACTGGTTATATGTATGTTTACTTACACCATACAAACGAACTACTGAGCCATAAAATCATACAATCCAAACAAATTGCATACAAATGTGAACTGCTCATACCAGATCATAAGCAATTGTATAGAGCAAACTGCAAACCAAGTCGAGCAAGTAAACTATTGGTTAACCTCAGATATAGAAAAATAAGTACAGAGTGGTCAAGCTAGGTAAAGGCTTGTCCAAAATACTCCCAGAAGTCAAAAGCAACGAACTAATCCCCTGAGGAGGGGACAGAGGGAATAAAACTTAGCATTTACCGGTAATTGAATCTAGTTAAAAAAAAATGGCGCACAAAGGGACTTAACAAAATAACATATAAGACAAGCCCATGTGGGCCTAGACAATTACAAGGCGGTACCAGTATGAATAAAAAGGAACGCTCTCACCCGTTATGGTCAAGATGGATGGGGCTCATCAAAAGGGTGCCATGTCAGGATACCGTGGAGTGCGTCTTCCAATTCTGTGTTGTTGCGATTACTGGAAACCATACAAAAATCATGCCAAAAAAGAAGAAATTGCTGCAATAGTAGACAGGGGTCAGGAATAAATTCCCTAGTGAGACCCTAGTGCAGGGAAGGGGCTATTGATACCCTGCCTACCTATACGGAGTGCTTTCCCCGCAAGGAGCGACCCCGTCCGGATACCTGTCCCTAGTGAAGGCCGGTATCCCTAATGCACCCTAAAAAATTCCCGACGTGTCACGTTTCATTACAAAAAACTCATCAGGGGAAGTATGCATTTAAGGGTGGCAGGCAAACCAAGCCTGCAATTAAAGGGAAAATAACAAAAATGGCAGCAATTCAAGCCGTGAGGCTAAAAACGCAGAGCTAGGCCAATAAGGCCAGTGTGGCTCAGAAAAAGCACTGAGATGGGCCAATGGGACCAATCAGGCTCAGAAACAATGACCGGGCCAGTGGGACCAGGCAAAAAATGTATACACAGCTGGACCTAAAATGCCGGTATGCCAGTGGGCTATGTCAGCATAATGTTATATAGCATGTAACATAACAAGGTCCCTGTGGGGCCCAAAACGTTGGGTAAGTAATTCAGGGCTGCCATTTTTGTTATTTTCCCTTTAATTGCAGGCTTGGTTTGCCTGCCACCCTTAAATGCATACTTCCCCTGATGAGTTTTTTGTAATGAAACGTGACACGTCGGGAATTTTTTAGGGTGCATTAGGGATACCGGCCTTCACTAGGGACAGGTATCCGGACGGGGTCGCTCCTTGCGGGGAAAGCACTCCGTATAGGTAGGCAGGGTATCAATAGCCCCTTCCCTGCACTAGGGTCTCACTAGGGAATTTATTCCTGACCCCTGTCTACTATTGCAGCAATTTCTTCTTTTTTGGCATGATTTTTGTATGGTTTCCAGTAATCGCAACAACACAGAATTGGAAGACGCACTCCACGGTATCCTGACATGGCACCCTTTTGATGAGCCCCATCCATTTTGACCATAACGGGTGAGAGCGTTCCTTTTTATTCATACTGGTACCGCCTTGTAATTGTCTAGGCCCACATGGGCTTGTCTTATATGTTATTTTGTTTAGTCCCTTTGTGCGCCATTTTTTTCTAACTAGATTCAATTAAATGCTAAGTTTTATAACCTCAGATATACCTCTCAGAGAGATCATAAAGTGCTTAAATAATTTAAAGTCAGAATACAGATACTCAGGAGAGAAATATATCCACAGTTGTACCGCCATCTTATGCATGCCGCCATTTTGTGATATCTTTTCAACACGTGTTATGTACGTGGACTATCTGCTGCGGAGGCGGCAGTGTTATATATGAAGAAAAGTTGAAGTTAATAAAGAAGTTATTTCAAGCATTCGGTGTGCTCTTTAACCCTACTGTTTCCATAGAACGGCGCTAGAGGAATTACAGAGTAACAGACAGTCTGGTTAGACTAAAAGTCGGAGATATCAAAACTCTTCTAATGCCGCAGCGCACAAGGCACTTCATAGCGCTGCGCCTGCCACACTACTGACTAGTAGGGATCTTATCACGCCCCTCCGCACACATCGCTGCCAGCTTCCTCCTAACTTCTAATGCTTTTGCCTTGGAAGTGAAGTCATCTTCCACCACTCGTATGTTTCTCTGTTATCTCAGACTTTCTCTTGAAATCATCCATCTGTTGTTATTGCAGAGAAGTTCCCACTCCCACACTGGCGTTATCTCACACCCAGAGGCTCTCATGGTGCGTCCACTGAGAGCCTAGTAACCTGCGATAGTGGCTGCCGGCTCTCACAGCAGAACATACATGGCTCTTAAAGGGGTGATCCAGAATCTTACAGTAACAGAGGGGCCTCGTGTATTGCATACAGGATGTGCAGAGCTGTAATAGGGCCCCTACAGACTGAACCATGGACTGTGTTCTGTAATACACGCCTCCCAACCGTCCTGACTCCGGTTTTGGGTCCTGTCCCTCCATCCCCATGTCCTAATATCAACTGTATCTGGGTCCTCAGGAGCTAGATACAGTTGAATACAATGGTGCATCATGTCAGCTGCAGTTGGTGGCTTGGCACAGGCAGGCAAAATGCAGTGACATCTTGGCGTCCGCTGCTCCGAGGCACAGACCGGAGCAAATCTGCACTGAGGGATCTGCTCCATTCATCATAAGGGGCACTAAGGGGGCATCAAACTGTATAGGGCACTAAGGGGGCATCATATTATATGGGGGCAAAGTACTGTATGGGGCACTAAGGGGGCATCATACTGAATGCGGAGTACTAAGGGGGCATCATACTATGGTGAACACAAAGGGGGTTTCAAACTGTATTGTGGGCACTATGGGGATCATACTGTATTGGGAGCACCTAGGGGGCATAATACTGTATGGGGGCACTAAGGGGCAATAATGTGTATGGGGATCGCTAAGGGGGCATTATATTTTATGAAGGGCACTAAGCGGGCATCATACTGCTTGGGGAGCGCTAAGGGGGCATCATACTGTATGCGGGCACTAAGAGGGCCATTCGTATGAACAGCACTTAGGGGCAGACTGGCCATAGACCCTACAGGGAAATTTCCCGGTGGGCCAATGACTAGGGGCCGCCCGAGCTCTCTTCATGGCCACCAGCCGGGTACATAAGCATTATTTCACGTAGTAGTATCAGGTACTTATGGACCTGGCCAGGAGCTCCTGTATCACCGTCCTCGGGACTGTGGTGAAGGCGACGGTATTTTGTGCTGCTTTTTGCTATTTGGTTCTGCCAGGGCAGTATTGTGTGTACTTCCATGTACTTCTATTGTCCCTGCCTACATGTGTTGCCCACCTTCTCTCAATTTGGACTCGCTTACAACATGGGGTCACTTTTAGGTTTTTTATTTTTTTCCAGGGCCACCTTAAGTTCTCAGACCACCCATGGGAGCACAAAGGGGGAATAATAATGTACAGCGGGTGCTAAGGGAGCATTATACTGTACAGGGGGCACCATACTGTATGACAGGCACTAAAAGGGCATCATAATGTATGGCAGGCACTAAGGGGGCATCATAATGTATGGGGGCACTAAGGGGGCATCATAATGTATGGGGGCACTAAGGGCATCATACTGTATGACAGACAATAAAGGGGCATCACAATGTATGGCAAGCACTAAGGGCAACATAATGTATGGTGGGCACTAATGGGGCATCATACTGTATGGCAGGCACACTGTATGTATGAGGGCAATAAGGGGTAATCATAATGTATGGGGACACTAAGAGTATCATACTATATGGGGGCACTAAGGGTGCATCATAATGTATGGGGAGCACTTAGGGCATCATAATGTATGGTGGGCACTAAGCGGGCATCCTTCTGTACCACCAGTACAATCAGTACTGACTGTTTAGTCACCGCAGAACCATGGCGTTATACTCCAGCCCATACCCTTGCCTTCTCTCCTGATCCTGTAACTGCAGGGAGTAGACCAATGCCAGGCGCACATGTCGGTGCCAGGGAGAGTCCTGGGCGGCCGCTCGGTGGCTGAGCCCCTCAGTCTAATTAATGTGGAAGGACAGATGAACAGGAAGTAGAGACCCTTCACTTACACACACAATCGGCTTGTGTAAACCACTGGAGGGTCCGCGTCCACTTCAGGCTCACGCTCTATAGAGAGGCAAATCCCGCCATATGTAAACTGTCCTCTTCACCTTTTGTTCGCGCCGATCTTTTCCTTTTGTATTTGACTGGGAGCGAAGTCCATTACCGGAGTGTGTACAGCGACCTGCGCGCTCATCCATCAGCTCCTGAAGTGAAGCAAATACATCAGATACTTTGTAGACTCATATGTATCCATTCCTCATTACCTCTGCTTGCTGTCATTGAATAGAAACCTTCACTGTTTAATCTAGTTAGTAAAATTCTGTCATGGTGAAATGTAATGTATATACTCCACCAGCAGAATAGTGAGTGCAGCTCTGGAGTATAATACAGGATGTAACTCAGGATCAGTACAGGATAAGTAATGTATGTACACAGTGACTGCACCAGCAGAATAGTGAGTGCAGCTCTGGAGTATAATACAGGATGTAACTCAGGATCAGTACAGGATAAGTAATGTATGTACACAGTGACTGCACCAGCAGAATAGTGAGTGCAGCTCTGGAGTATAATACAGGATGAGTACAGGATAAGTAATGTAATGCATGTACACAGTGACTCCACCGGCAGAATAGTGAGTGCAGCTCTGGAGTATAATACAGGATGTGACTCAGGATCAGTACAGGATAAGTAATGTAATGTATGTACACAGTGACTGCACCAGCAGAATAGTGAGTGCAGCTCTGGAGTATAAATCAGGATGTAACTCAGGATCAGTACAGGATAAGTAATGTATGTACACAGTGACTCCACCAGCAGAATAGTGAGTGCAGCTCTGGAGTATAATACAGGATGTAACTCAGGATCAGTACAGGATAAGTAATGTATGTACACAGTGACTGCACCAGCAGAATAGTGAGTGCAGCTCTGGAGTATAATACAGGATGTAACTCAGGATCAGTACAGGATAAGTAATGTATGCACACAGTGACTGCACCAGCAGAATAGTGAGTGCAGCTCTGGAGTATAATACAGGATGTAACTGAGGATCAGTACAGGATAAGTAATGCATGTACACAGTGACTCCACCAGCAGAATAGTGAGTGCAGCTCTGGAGTATAATACAGGATGTAACTCAGGATCAGTACAGGATAAGTAATGTATGTACACTGTGACTCCACCAGCAGAATAGTGAGTGCAGCTCTGGAGTATAATACAGGATGTAACTCAGGATCAGTACAGGATAAGTAATGTAATGTATGTACACAGTGACTGCACCAGCAGAATAGTGAGTGCAGCTCTGGAGTATAATACAGGATGTAACTCGGGATCAGTACAGGATAAGTAATGTAATGCATGTACACAGTGACTGCACCAGCAGAATAGTGAGTGCAGCTCTGGAGTATATGTTTTACAACTGCTCTTTAGGCATTCTGATTGGCTATGAGAATAAACAGATCAGCTATGTTGTGCTATTTCCCGCAGGTATCATTAGTTTGTCTATATCCTAATCTTTGGTGATATGATTTTGGCTCTTTTTATATTTTAATTACTAACCAGTTCTCTGCAGTATTTTCCCTTTTTGGCTCCAGTACAAAGAAGAATTGTTCTTGAGAGGAGAATATAATCTTCAGGTTGAAACCTGAGCAGCTGGGGCCCCGGGGTTCACCTCTCACACCCACTAAGGTAAGCGATGAAAATAGAAACCCTGTACATGGAGTGAAGGGACGGAAACAAGAGAAGCTGTTATCGCGCCTTTCCTGGCACCCATGAGGGCTCAACAGAAACCTTCTGGACTCCATGGTTTGTGTGTTTCTGCTTTATGAGCGTCTGAGATGAAATACACAATCGCAACATTATCTCCGCGCTGATGTGTGCTGGAGATAGGCTGCGAACACAAATGGCTGGTGTCTGGGTGGAAACTGGCGGAGCTGGCGACTTGGCTTCGTTCACACCACGCATTTTGCCCATGAGACACAGTCCTTTACTGTACTGTACCTATAAGCTCCTATGATATAAGGCGTCTTCTGGAATACGTCTATGCCGCTACCTCAGCGCCAAACTCCGGCTATAAAGGAAACCGATTATAGTGCCTGAGATCTGGGAACTTAGAGACAAGTCATCACCTTCATCTCTTCGTCATGTTCCTCATTCCTGGACAGTTTCTACAGTGTGGCCGGGGCATAATCCTGCTGACAGAGGGCACTGCCATTAGGGGACTCCACTGCCATGGAAAGGTTATTTGTACAGTGATTAGGTAGGTGTCACATCCACATGATGCCAGGACCCAAGGTTTCCAGCAGAACATTGCCCAGAGCATCACTTTGCCTCTACCGGCATGTCTTCTTCCATAGTGCTCCTGGTGCCATCGCTTCTCCAGGTAAGTGACACCCACCCACCCAGCTGTTCACAAGATGTAACCCGATTCATCAGACCAGGCCGTCTTCTTCCCGTAGTGCTCCTGGTGCCATCGCTTCTCCAGGTAAGTGACACACACACACCTAGCTGTTCACAAGATGTAACCCGATTCATCAGACCAGGCCGTCTTCTTCCCGTAGTGCTCCTGGTGCCATCTCTTCTCCAGGTAAGTGACACACACCCAGCTGTTCACAAGATGTAACCCGATTCATCAGACCAGGCCGTCTTCTTCCCGTAGTGCTCCTGGTGCCATCTCTTCTCCAGGTAAGTGACACACACCCAGCTGTTCACAAAATGTAACCCGATTCATCAGACCAGGCCGTCTTCTTCCCGTAGTGCTCCTGGTGCCATCTCATCTCCAGGTAAGTGACACCCACCCACCCAGCTGTTCACAAGATGTAACCCGATTCATCAGACCAGGCCGTCTTCTTCCCGTAGTGCTCCTGGTGCCATCTCTTCTCCAGGTAAGTGACACACACCCAGCTGTTCACAAGATGTAACCCGATTCATCAGACCAGGCCGTCTTCTTCCCGTAGTGCTCCTGGTGCCATCTTTTCTCCAGGTAAATAACACACACAGTTGTTCACAAGATGTAACCTGATTCATCAGACTTGGCCGTCTTCTTCCCGTAGTGCTCCTGGTGCCATCTTTTCTCCAGGTAAGTGACACACACACACCCAGCTGTTCACAAGATGTAACCTGATTCATCAGACTTGGCCGTCTTCTTCCCGTAGTGCTCCTGGTGCCATCTCTTCTCCAAGTAAGTGACACCCACCCAGCTATTCACAAGATCTAACCCGATTCATCAGACCAGGGTGTCTTCTTCCCGTAGTGCTCCTGGTGCCATCTTTTCTCCAGGTAAATAAGACACACAGTTGTTCACAAGATGTAACCTGATTCATCAGACCAGGCCGTCTTCTTCCAGTAGTGCTCCTAGTGCCATCGCTTCTCCAGGTAAGTGACACACATACACACAGCTGTTCAGAAGATGTAACCCAATTCATCAGACCAGGCCGTCTTCTTCCAGTAGTGCTCCTGGTGCCATCTCTTCTCCAGGTAAGTGACACACACACAGCTGTTCACAAGATGTAACCCGATTCATCAGACCAGGCCGTCTTCTTCCCGTAGTGCTCCTGGTGCCATCGCTTCTCCAGGTAAGTGACACACACACACCCAGCTGTTCACAAGATGTAACCTGATTCATCAGACCAGGCCGTCTTTGTTCCATAGTGCTCCTGGTGCCACCTCTAATCAGCTGCCCTATACACAGTGAGCAGTGATGTTCTGTGTATCCTGACACCTTTCTGTCATAGCCTACACAAACGTTGTCAGCAGTTTGCTCTACAATAGCTCTTTGGGAACTGACCAGATATGCCAGCCTTCACCCCACACATATCAATGAGCCTTGGGCATCCATCACCCTGTCACTGGTTGCCCTCCCTTGGAACATTTTTGGTTGGTACTAACCGCTACATAGTGGGAACGCCCAACAAGACTGGCTGTTCTGGAGAGGTTCTGACCCAGTTGTCTGCAGACCACAATGGGCCCTTGTCAGAGCCGCTCAAGTGTATGTTTCAACATCAAGTGTGGGATTGGGGATTACAAGATCTATGTTCCTAGTCCCTCAGAGCCAGTGGTGCCCCTTTCTGTAGGTACAGGTCACACTGTCTGGCCCTAGGCTCCTTCTTCAGTATGATGCTGTAATGTGAACTGTTTCAGATTTCATACGGTAGCGAAGCCTAAGATCTATCTGTATAGTGACACCTGCTGATTGTTCTTTTCCTTATTTCCCCGTCCACCTCGCTGAGGTGGTCGCACATGGTCAGTACCATCCATTCAACTGCCACTAGTTGTATCTACTGTTAAGACGCTGTGACAGTTGCAAGGAAAAAGCTGCAACAGAAAGAACACACCTCTTGAGCTGTGATAGGGAAAGGGCTGCAGCACAAGGGACGTTCCCCCTGAGCTGTGAAAAGGAGACATTTTCAGCTGGAAGGACATCCCCCTGAACTGTGATAGGGAGAGAGCTGCAGCAGAAAGGACATACCCCTGAGCTGTGATAGGGAAAGGGTTGCAGCAGAAACAACACACCCACTGAGCTATGATAGGGAGAGCAGTAGCAGAAAGGACAAGCCCCCTGAGCTGTGCCAGGGAAAAAGCTGCAACAGAAAGGACATGCCCCCTTGTGCTGTAATAGGGAGAGAGCTGCAACAGAAAGGACACATTCTTGAACTGTGATAGGGAGAGAGCTGCAGCAGGAAGGACATACAGTCAGGTCCATAAATATTGGGACATGGACACAATTGTAACATTTTTGGCTCTATAACCACCACAATGGATTTGAAATTAAACAAACAAGATGTGCTTTACCTGCAGACTGTCAGCTGTAATTTGAGGGTATATACATCCAAATCAGGTGAACGGTGCAGGAATTACAACAGTTTGCATATGTGCCTCCCACTTGTTAAGGGACCAAAAGTAATGGGACAATTGGCTTCTCAGCTGTTCCGTGGCCAGGTGTGTGTTATTCCCTCATTATTCCAATTACAATGAGCAGATAAAAGGTCCAGAGGTCATTTCCAGTCTGCTATTTGCATTTGGAATCTGTTGCTGTCAACTCTCAAGATGAGATCCAAAGAGCTGTCACCATCAGTGAAGCCATCATCAGGCTGAAAAAACACAACAAACCCATCAGAGAGAAAGCAAAAACATTAGGCGTGGCCAAAACAACTGTTTGGAACATTCTTAAAAAGAAGGAAC